>NC_053155.1:313149041-313351541 GCF_016835505.1 Polypterus senegalus | reverse complement strand
TCTGTGAAAGGTGGCGTCTCCACAATTACTATGAAAGTTTAAGCAGGCAGCATGCGCGTAGCTGAGCCGGCCTTTGAGATGCGGACTGCCCTTCTGCCTTAAGTGAAAGTAAGCACTTTTCATTTTTGTCCTCCTTCCCTGAGCTACTGCCCAGACAACTGCAATCACGGGATCCCTCTGCTAAACCGCGGAAAACTAATATTAAGGCGCTTTGCACTTTCTTTTGCTCTTATAGAGTTATGAGGTCACAGGAGTGGAAGACCGACAATGCCATCCTGGCCAGTCAATGGCAGGGCCGTCTCTCCAGTCTACATGAAACCCGCCGGGACGCTCCCCAAAACACGATCATATCGTCTTTCTCCACTAAAGAAAAAAAGTTTCCTGTCTTTATACTTTTTTTTCTCAAACAAATTCCTCTATCTTAACACTGCAGGGGACACTTAACTAATTTTATTTAATTGCTGGTAATGCCAGTAAGGCACATTACCACAACGCCCTGCCCGGGATTTGTTCCTGCCTTGCGCCTTGTGCTGGCTCAGACCCACAGCCAGGGGGCGACAAACGGGACTCTGGTCCGGGGCTCTAACGGATGGGGACCCCTTCACGCTTGATTTTTTTTATGCTGTTGATGATGTTGTGCGCGTAGATACACTCACTTAAAGGATTATTAGGAACACCTGTTCAATTTCTCATTGATGCAATTATCTAATCAACCAATCACATGGCAGTTGCTTCACTGCATTTAGGGGTGTGGTCCTGGTCAAGACAATCTCCTCAACTCCAAACTGAATGTCAGAATGGCAAAGAAAGGGGATTTAAGCAATTTTGAGCGTGGCATAGTTGTTGGTGCCAGACGGGCCGGTCTGAGTATTTCACAATCTGCTCAGTTACTGGGATTTTCACGCACAACCATTTCTAGGGTTTACAAAGAATGGTGTGAAAAGGGAAAAACATCCAGTATGTGGCAGTCCTGTGGGCGAAAATGCCTTGTTGATGCTAGAGGTCAGAGGAGAATGGGCCGACTGATTCAAGCTGATAGAAGAGCAACTTTGACTGAAATAACCACTCGTTACAACCGAGGTATGCAGCAAAGCATTTGTGAAGCCACAACACGCACAACCTGGAGGTGGATGGGCTACAACAGCAGAAGACCCCACCGGGTACCACTCATCTCCACTACAAATAGGAAAAAGAGGCTACAATTTGCACGAGCTCACCAAAATTGGACAGTTGAAGACTGGAAAAATGTTACCTGGTCTGAAGAGTCTCGATTTCTGTTGAGACATTCAAATGGTGTCAAATGAGTCAGAATTTGGCGTAAACAGAATGAGAACATGGATCCATCATGCCTTGTTACCACTGTGCAGGCTGGTGGTGGTGGTGTAATGGTGTGGGGGATGTTTTCTTGGCACACTTTAGGCCCCTTAGTGCCAATTGGGCATCGTTTAAATGCCACGGGCTACCTGAGCATTATTTCTGACCATGTCCATCCCTTCATGACCACCATGTACCCATCCTCTGATGGCTACTTCCAGCAGGATAATGCACCATGTCACAAAGCTCGAATCACTTGAAATTGGTTTCTTGAACATGAAAATGAGTTCACTGTACTAAAATGGCCCCCACAGTCACCAGATCTCAACCCAATAGAGCATCTTTGGGATGTGGTGGAACGGGAGCTTCGTGCCCTGGATGTGCATCCCACAAATCTCCATCAACTGCAAGATGCTATCCTATCAATATGGGCCAACATTTCTAAAGAATGCTTTCAGCACTTTGTTGAATCAATGCCACGTAGAATTAAGGCAGTTCTGAAGGCGAAAGGGGGTCAAACACCGGATTAGTATGGCGGTCCTAATAATCCTTTAGGTGAGTGTATATATTTGGACAATTATTCAAGTTACATGTAATAGAAAAGTTAAATCATTTAGCTTACAACAACACAAGTGAGTGTTTTAATAGCCGCACGCTCCACACAAGTAGATATCGTGCTCGTGTCTTGTGAAGCACGCTTCTCAAAGACAAAGGAGAGCCGACGCCGACGTCCTTGAGCTTGACGTTGAGTAGTATGTTTGTTGTACAGGGTACCTGGATAATGGCTTGACTTCGCCGCTGTAATTGAATACTTCTGTTTCACACACACAGGCGCTGTTCTGTCTCGGACAACAGCGATATTGTTGTGCACTATCGTGGATGTTGTAGCAGAAGTCCGTCTCCGTAGTTTGATAATTCATTCACTTGGGTGTTTAGTGTTGCTTTTAAAGCAGTGACGAGTGTGCGTTGGTTTTGTGTGTATCACTAAAGATTCTGGATCACCCGGATTTTTTGAAAACTTTATGAAGTTTGATACAGCAAGTTACCATACTGATTGTACACCATGTAGATAACCCTAACCGTTAGCATATATTAAAATGTACTCCTATTCATTGCATTGGTGTAATTGAACCGTTACACGTTAGATAATACATAGGCCTATCTCATTAATGTATTGTTTCAATTCCGCTATGAGCTTCCGTTAGCACTGGCTTTCCTTCTCACAGTCAAACTTGGATGTGCGAGAAGGCTTAACTCATCAAGTATGGTATTCATAAATGCAGCATTGTCACTGTCGGATAAACTACATTTTGATCATTTTGAAGGTTTTGGCATGTGGGGACCCAGGGGAAAGCAGAGGGGCCCACACGTACCCAGTTGTCTGGGGCCCAAATATTTCTGGCGGCAGGCCTGGCTGGCTGAGATTGGCTCCAGCAGACCCCCATGACCCTGTGTTAGGATATAGCGGGTTGGAAAATGACTGACTGGTGAAAGAGGAGCAAACTCGGAGAGACTAAGGAACAGAGTTCCAGAGTTGAGGGGCCATAACACTGAAGGACATGCCTTCCAGGGTGCAGGGCCATCTTAACACATGGGCACGCTGGCCAGTTGCCCGGAGGCCCCACGAGCATAGGGGATCCATGCTAATCTATGTATGTTGTGACTTGCTGAGTGGTTGCGTACAACTTTGCCCGGGGGCCTGCAATGCTGTTAAGACGGCCCTACCAGGGTGGAGAGTCTGGTGTGTGGGACACTAAGGAGGACCTGAGAGAGAGCGACAAGGGGTGTATGGAGCTGAGTGAGGTAGAGAGGGCCAAGGTTATGGAGGCTTTGAAGGTGAGAAGCACAATCTTGAATTTAATCCTTAACTCTTTTAGGGCGGATGTCGACTTTTGTTGACAGGAGGGGTTGAGGGCGCATGTCGACTAAAGTCGACATCCAGGGATAGAGGGCGATAATCAGCTGTTAATGGCGACAAATCTCACTGTCACGTCACAGGCATTCCCTCTGTGCTTGGAGGAATGCTAGACTCGTTGATTTGGCAACTAATCCTAGCGTGTGCGTGAGTTGCGAAATGTAAACAATGGCAAGATGGCATCGACATGTGACAAGGGAGCAAAGCGAGTGCAGAAATGAAAACACTCGGCAGACAATGTTTTGCGCATTATCGCGGAGTCGGACTCTGATTTTTCAGAATCGGATTTTATTGACAGTGATCAGGAGATCGAGCAAGAGAGTGAGAAGCTGGCATCAGCTGATCAAACACCAGCTAATGCTGCGCCAGCGGATCTGCTGCCAGTTCAGCGCCTTCGCGCAGCCGATGCATCTACGGCAAGGTTCGCATGGGATAAATACACAGACATTGATCCGTTGAGAGCCGATCTGGCTGCTGGACTTCACAAGACGTCATGGCTTGCTGTTGGACACGACAGACCACCAGCTGCTGTACTTCAGGCTGCTCTCTCCTGATGCTGCTTTTCAGCTACCGTCAGACGAGACAAACAGGTAGGCAGAGAAATTTTTTGAATCGCGGGCTGCGTTTGCATCGCATTCTCGTTTTTCAAAGTGTACACCCACAACAAAAGACGAGATGAAGTGTGCTGTGGTATTACAAATAGAGATGGGACAGAACTGGTGATCTAACTTCAGGGAGCATTGGTCCAAACGTGCTTTGTCCCCTGGTGGCTTTGGACAGGTTATGCCGCATGGTGATAGGTATGTGCTGCTGCAAAGTTTTATTCACTTCTGTAATAAACAGAAGCAAATCCCATGGGGTGAGCCAGGCTATAATGCCATGCATAAAGTTCATAAAGTTTCAGAAGTTGAAAAGAGGTGACAATACAGTTTTCATGCGGGCAGAAAACTTGGTGGCAGTGGAATGGCACGATGGCAAAAGGGTGACTTGTCTTTCTACAGTACACACTAACAATCTACAGTGGTGTGAAAAACTATTTGCCCCCTTCCTGATTTCTTATTCTTTTGCATGTTTGTCACACAAAATGTTTCTGATCATCAAACACATTCAACCATTAGTCAAATATAACACAAGTAAACACAAAATGCAGTTTTTAAATGATGGTTTTTATTATTTAGGCAGAAAAAAAATCCAAACCTACATGGCCCTGTGTGTAAAAGTAATTGCCCCCTTGTTATAAAATCACCTAACTGTGGTGTATCACACCTGAGTTCAATTTGCGTAGCCCCCCCCAGGCCTGATTACTGCCACACCTGTTTCAATCAAGAAATCACTTCAATAGGAGCTGCCTGACACAGAGAAGTCGACCAAAAGCACCTCAATAGCTAGACATCATGCCAAGATCCAAAGAAATTCAGGAACAAATGAGAACAGAAGTAATTGAGATCTATCAGTCTGGTAAAGGTTATAAAGCCATTTCTAAAGCTTTAGGACTCCAGCGAACCACAGTGAGAGCCATTATCCACAAATGGCAAAAACATGGAACAGTGGTGAACCTTCCCAGGAGTGGCCGGCCGACCAAAATTACCCCAAGAGCGCAGAGACGACTCATCTGACAGGTCACAAAAGACCCCAGGACAACGTCTAAAGAACTGCAGGCCTCACTTGCCTCAATTAAGGTCAGTGTTCACGACTCCACCATAAGAAAGAGACTGGGCAAAAACGGCCTGCATGGCAGATTTCCAAGACGCAAACCACTGTTAAGCAAGAAGAACATTAGGGCTCGTCTCAATTTTGCTAAGAAACATCTCAATAATTGCCTAGACCTTTGGGAAAATACCTTGTGGACTGATGAGACAAAAGTTGAACTTTTTGGAAGGCAAATGTCCCGTTACATCTGGCGTAAAAGGAACACAGCATTTCAGAAAAAGAACATCATACCAACAGTAAAATATGGTGGTGGTAGTGTGATGGTCTGGGGTTGTTTTGCTGCTTCAGGACCTGGAAGGCTTGCTGTGATAGATGGAACCATGAATTCTACTGTCTACCAAAAAATCCTGAAGGAGAATGTCCGCCATCTGTTCGTCAACTCAAGCTGAAGCGATCTTGGGTGCTGCAACAGGACAATGACCCAAAACACACCAGCAAATCCACCTCTGAATGGCTGAAGAAAAACAAAATGAAGACTTTGGAGTGGCCTAGTCAAAGTCCTGACCTGAATCCAATTGAGATGCTATGGCATGACCTTAAAAAGGCGGTTCATGCTAGAAAACCCTCAAATTAAAGCTGAATTACAACAATTCTGCAAAGATGAGTGGGCCAAAATTCCTCCAGAACACAGTAAAAGACTCATTGAAAGTTATTGCAAACGCTTGATTTCAGTTATTGCTGCTAAGGGTGGCCCAACCAGTTATTAGGTTCAGGGGGCAATTACTTTTTCACACAGGGCCATGTAGGTTTGGATTTTTTTTTCTCCCTAAATAATAAAAACCATCATTTAAAAACTGCATTTTGTGTTTATTTGTGTTATATTTGACTAATGATTAAATGTGTTTGATGATCAGAAACATTTTGTGTGACAAACATGCAAAAGAATAAGAAATCAGGAAGGGGGCAAATAGTTTTTCACACCACTGTATGTGAGAAAGTGCAGCAACAGACAATTGAAAAGTAGGCACCAAAGCAACACGTATTGTGAGCAGTGCAATGTGGCAATGACTGAAATTGGCTGCTTTGAGCGAGATCAGACTTTGCTGTGTAAAATGTATGTGATATGTATGTGAAATCATCGAGTATGCAGGCTCATACAACATGCAAGACAGGAACATTTGTCAAAATAAATATTTTTGTTGATTTGATATGTTAAACAAATGTGTTCTTTTTTAAAAAATGTTAGTTTTTGGAAAAATATTCAGCCCTGGGAGATAAGAAACAAAAAAAAAAATTAGCCCTAAAAGAGCTAATGGGACTGGTAACCAGTGAAGAACAGGGGAGATGTGAGCAGAACACTTTCTGTGGCAATGTATTTTGCAGGGAGGCCGATGAAGAGGGAATTACAGCAATCAATACGAGACAATATGAAAAAACAATGAGTCTGAACACCATTAAAAGGACAAAAATGGACAGAGGTGAGCAATGTGACCGGGATGATAGAATGAAATTTTGGAAGGAGACCTAATCTGAAGCTCAAAGTTCAGTGATGAGCCAAACAAAACGGCAAGATTTCTGACAACAGGAGGAGTTTTGACATCAATAGAAACAGAGAAGTTGGGTGCCTTAGAAAGTAGGGAGTTGGGGCCTACCAGTAAGTAACATCCATCCATCCATTATCCAACCCGCTATATCCTAACCACAGGGTCATGGGGGTCTGCTGGAGCCAATCCCAGCCAACACAGGGCGCAAGGCAGGAAACAAACTCTGGGCAGGGCGCACACACACTCACACACCCGTAACACTTCAGTTTTATTAGCACAAGTTTCAGAAAGTTATTTCCCATCCATAGCTTAAGATAAGTGAGTGTGCTGGGTGGCGAGTCTGTAGGGGAGTCATGGGTACTGAGATATAACTGTTGTCACATTCAAATAAGTAGGGAGCAGCCGAACGGCTCAACAGAGCGTGATACTTCCCAGGGAATAGGTTTTGGAACAGAGCGCTAACACCTCTCTCTTTTATTCAGCATAAAAACTGAAGAGCAAACAAACTCCTAAAACGTCACGCACTCGAGTTCCCTTCCGTGTTTACAAGTGCAACCCCATCCCGTTCTGATGACATCCCTTTCAGCTCCATGCTTCTACATCACCCAGACGTCACCTGGATTTTCCCATCAACCCTTGTACGTAAGTTCCTGTCCATCCGTTATATAAATCCGCCTGTTGTACTAATACGTTGTCCTGGCTGTAATTCATGTATGTGTATGCCAAAGTCTAAGCCAGGCGAGCGGACCTCACAGTATTATACGGGGCAGGAAGACCCCAAACCTTTACAAGAGTATTGTCTCTTATTTATATCTTCACACTGTATATCGTCTGCAAAGCGGTGGAAGTTAAGGCCATGTCTGCAAATAATCTGACCCCAAGGAAGGATATAAAGTAGGAAGAGTAAAGACCCAAGGACTGAACCCTGAGGGACACACGTGACACAGGAGATGGATTTCTGTGACGGACTGTTGCCTATCAGAGAGATATGATGTGAGCCATTGAAGGAATGAGCCAGAGATCCCTACAGCGGAGAGACGTGAGAGGACGACTTCATGATTAACAGCGTCACATGCTGCACTTCAGTCAAGAAGGAGGAGAATATGAAGTGAACCGCAATCTGCAGACCGGAGAAGATCATTAACTACACGGAGAAGAGCTGTGTTAGTGCTGTGCTGTGTGCGAAAACCAGACTGAAGGGACTCATTTAGTGTGCTGTCTAGAAGAAAAGCATGGAGTTGAAGTTCCATAACTTTAGCTGTGGTGTAGCTAGGAGGGAGAGGTCCACCCCAAGCGGCACATTTTTGGGGGCAGCATGATTGTCCAAAAGTCTCAGTACAATTTGTGTGTAAGCAGCAGGGTTTGGAAAAACATCACTCCTGAATGAAAAAAGTAAATTGAAAAAAATGAAAATGAAAAAAACTGATTTTTATCCACAAAAATAATTTTCAGACTGTCCTTCTGCATGGTATCAGACCCAGCAGTTGACATTTACAGTCATATGAAAAAGTTTGGGACCCCCTCTCAGCCTGCATAATAACTGACTCTCCTTTCGACAATAAAGATAACAGTGGTGTGTCTTTCATTTCCTAGGAACATCAGAGTACTGCGGTGTTTTCTGAACAAAGATTTTTAGTGACGCAGTATTTAGTCGTATGAAATTAAATCAAATGTTTAAAATTGGCTGTGCACAAATGTGGGTCCCCTTGTCATTGTGCTGATTTGAATGGCTGTCACTGCTCAGTGCTGATTACTTGGTTGGATGAGCTCGTCAGGCCTTGAACTTCATAGACAGGAGTGTCCAATCATGAGTGGTCAAAGGTATTTAAGGTGGTCAATTGCAAGTTGTGCTTCCTTCCCTTTGACTCTCCTCTGAAGAGTGACAGACAGCATGGGATCCTCAAAGCAACTCTCCAAAGATCTGAAAACAAAGATTGTTGAGTCTCCTGGTTTAGGTGAAGGCTACAAGAAGCCATCTCAGAGGTTTAAACTGTCAGTTTCAACTGTAAGGAATGGAATCAGGAAATGGAAGGCCACAGGCACAGTTGATGTTAAACCAACTCAGATCTGGCAGGCCAAGAAAAATACAGGAGTGGCATATGAAGAAGCAGGATTGTGAGAATGGTGACAGACAACCCACAGATCACCTCCAAAGACCTGCAAGAACATCTCGCTGCAGATGGTGTATCTGTACATCGTTCTACAATTCAGCGCAATTTGCTTTTTGTATGCCAATGCTCATTTGGACAAGCCAGATTCATTTTGGAACAAAGACTGATGAGACAAAAATGGAGTTATTTGGTCAGAACAAAAAGCACTTTACATGGTGGAAGAAGAACACCGCATTTCAAGAAAAACACCTGCTACCTCCTGTCAAATCTGGTGGAGGTCCCATCATGCTGTGGGGCTGTGTGGCCAGTTCAGGGACTGGGGCCCTTATTAAAGTCGAGGGTCGGATGAATTCAACCTAATATCAACAAATTCTTCAGGATAATGTTCAAGCATCTGTCACAAAGTTGAAGTTACGCAGGGATTGGATATTCCAACGATGACCCAAAACACAGTTTGAAATCTACAAAGACATTCATGCAGAGGGAGAAGTACAATGTTCTGGAATGGCCGTCACAGTCCCCTGACTTGAATATCATCGAAAATCTATGGGATGATTTGAAGCAGGCTGTCCATCAAATTGAACTGAACTGGAGAGATTTTGTATGAAGAATGGTCAGAAATACCTCCATCCAGAATCCAGACACTCATCACAGGCTATAGGAGGACAGCGTCTGGAGGCTCAAAGGAGCAAAAGGAGGCTCAACTAAGTATTGATGTCATATCTCTGTTAGGGTGCCCACATTTATGCACCTGTCTAATTTTGTTATGATTCATATTAAATATTTTCTGTTAATCCAATAAACTTAATGTCACTGCTGAAATCCTACTGTGTCCATAAGGCATGTCAGATATTAAAAGGAAGTTGCTACTTTGAAAGCTCAGTCAATGATAAACAAAAATCCAAAGAATTAAGAGGGGTTCCCAAACCTTTTCATATGACTGTATGAGGCAATGACAAAAATAAACATTAACAACACCGATAATAATTTCTAGGAAGATAAACAACTCATTTACAAGTTTATAATTTAATTTCGTTATCAATCTGATTGCATTCTTGCTCTACACAGCAGAAAACATCCCCACATATCAATTGTACACTACACTGGTTCTAGTTTTTGCAGTTTAATTATATTAAACTAATAATCAGAACACGGCTTATCAGTGTGTCTATTATATTTTTGTCTATTTGATGCTTATAAATAATTATACAGTATGTGAAAAATTATTGCTGTTTCTCTATAGATGAATAAATCTATGGGAATATTATCTTAATTTTTCTCTATACGTCATTTTAATTTTCTATTTAAACAGGTTAACATATTCAGATATGTTGGAGGGCAGCAAATTGAAGTACCGACCCGCCTCGAGCAGTATGAGCTCGAGCTACGCCACTGCGCCTTTAGCCAACAAAAGGCGATTAGAGACAGGCCTCTAACTGGAGAGAGTTTTTTTAAGGATTGGGGAAACTGCAAATAACTCTCTCAATCTGTTTTTCAGTACATGCTAATACCACTTTGAGCAAAATGAAAAGCAACCTGAAGAGGGCGCTGAAGTCAACCAGAACGTACACTCACTCGCTCACTCGCCTGTACTGAGATAACCAAGAGCCACCAGGAAATAATAATAATAATAATAATAATACATTTTATTTATACAAGGCGCCTTTCAGAGAACTCAAGGACACCAAACAAACAAATAAATAAATAAATAAATACAAAACACAATTATAAACAACTTAAAACATCAGAAAATCTAAAAATTAAAACCAAACGAAACCACTATAATTAGGAGGAAGAAGAAAAGGCCATTTTAAACAAATGTGTTTTAAGTTTACATTTGAAAGATGAATATGATTTGATATTTCGGAGATCCGCAGGTAATGAGTTCCAGTGCTTGGGAGCAGAACGGCTGAAAGCTCTGCTCCCCATGGTTGTTAGACGGGAGGGAGGAACGGTCAGATGGGTGGAGGAAGAGGATCTAAGGTTACAGGATGGAATGGCAACATGTAGAAGGTCAGACATATGGAGGTGCGAGGTTAGACAGATAGATAGATAGATAGATAGATCTGAAAGGCACGATAGATTGATAGATAGATAGATAGATAGATAGATACTTTATTAATCCCAAGGGGAAATTCACATAATCCAGCAGCAGTATACTGATACAAAGAAACAATATTAAATTAAATAGTAATAGAAATGAAAAGAATTAAAATAAAATTAATGTTTGCATTTACTCCCCCGGGTGGAATTGAAGAGTCGCATAGTGTGGGGAAGGAACGATCTCCTCAGTCTGTCAGTGGAGCAGGACGGTGACAAAAGTCTGTCACTGAAGCTACTCCTCTGCCTGGAGATGATCCTGTTAAGTGGATGCAGTGGATTCTTTATGATTGACAGGAGTTTTCTTAATGCCCGTCGCTCTGCCACTGATGTTAAACTGTCCAACTTTAATCCTACAATGGAGCCTGCCTTCTTAACAAGTTTGTCCAGGCGTGAGGCGTCTTTCATCTTTATGCTGCCACCCCAGCACACCACCGCGTAGAAGAGGGCACTCGCCACAACTGTCTGGTAGAACATCTGCAGCATCTTACTGCAGATGTTGAGTTATGGATGGCCTTAAAAGTTAGTAGCAGAATCTTAAAATCAATACGAAACTTGATCGGGAGCCAATGAAGCTGCTGCAAGACCGGAGTAATATGATGAAAAGATGGGATTCCAGTGATGATACGTGCTGCAGAATTCTGGACTAATTGAAGCTTGTGAAGAGATTTATTAGGGAGACCAAAGAGGAGTGAATTGCAGTAGTCCAGCCGAGAAGTGACAAGACTATGAACAAGAATGGCAGTAGTATGAGGAGTGAGGGAGGGACGAATGCGATTAATATTACGTAAGTGGAAGTAAGCAGACCGGTTGATGTTATTAATGTGACATTGGAAAGATAGAGGACTGTCGAGGATGACACCCAGACTCTTGACCTGAGATGATGGGGAAACAACAGAGTTATCAATAATAAAAGAAAGATTATTGGTTTTGGATAATGATGTTTAATTTAAGAAAATTTGAAGAGAACCAGGATTTAATTTCAGAAATGCAATCAATAAGTGAGGGTGGTGGAAAAGACGAGGTGGGTTTACCAGCAAGGTAGAGCTGGGTGTCATCAGCATAACAGTGAAAATTAATGTTATATTTGCGAAAAATATTGCCAAGGGGAAGAAGGTAAATAATAAAAAGAAGAGGCCCCAGGACAGAGCCCACCAGAAGTAACAGCGGTGGGTTGGGATGTGAAAGTTTTAAGCTGTATGAACTGAGTGCGGCCTGAAAGGTAAGATCTAAACCAATCAAGTGGAGTGTGAGTAATGCCAATCAAAGATAATCTATTAAGGAGAGTGGTATGACAAATAGTATCAAAGGCCGCACTCAGATCAAGAAGGATGAGAATAGTGATTAGACCAGAATCAGCAGCCATAAGGAGGTCATTAGTAATTTTAACAAGTGCTGTTTCTGTACTATGAAGGGGGCGAAAGCCAGACTGGAACTTCTCATATAGATTATTGTGACAAGATCTGCAGTTCCTCGGGATGTGAGAAGAATCCGGAACTCCAAAGAAAAGGCAATACAAGCTTCTCTGTACAAATGTCATGGATATGACGATGACGCTTTCCATCCATTTGTCATTCTCTGTCTCTCCCTCTCCTCTGTGTGCGCTGGTGGGAGAGCAGTCCAATTCGGGAAAGGCAGACCCAGGGGCATGATGGGCAAGGGAATTGCCCCCAGGTTCAGTAGGTTGGTGTCACGGTGATGTCTTGCCATTCTTTTTTGTTCTTGTTGATGTGTCCATTCTTATTCAAAGTGATGGATTCCTTCATTTACTGTCCATCCCCAAAGCATGCGCTCCTCAGCAAGTTTCTCAAGCAGCATATGTGGAATGGAGCAGGCCTTGAGAGAAAGTTTCAATTAGTTCTTTCAGTGTTTTCTTCGCTCTACCTTGAGGTCGGCGTCTATTAAGCGAGCTCACCATACAGGACCATCTGGGGAAGCCGAGACTCTCCGTTTGGATGACGTGCCCTGTTCAGCAGCATGGCCTCAATACATTTCGATGAGTAGCGTTGCAAATTTTTAGTGTGTGGAACCCTGTTCTCCCAAGTGATACCCAGGATCTTCTGGAGGTGCACTTCAAGTGTGCGGATTTGCTTGTGGTAGGGAGTCTAGGACTCGCATCCATAAAGGAGTCTTCATATACATACCGCATGATGTACCACAACCTTGGTTGCCATGCAGAGATTTCAGACACACTTGTGTAGTTTGGCCAAATGCAGAAGAGGCTAGTCGGAGGTGATTCCCAGTTTCTTCAGTCACTGAGGTTAGGTGAGGTCAAGTTTGGGAGCATGCACTGGTACAGCTCATTGTCACACCCACCACATGGCGAAACAGCTCGAGATCCTAGTTGGCAACCTCCTAGGCAGACAGGTGGTCCAGTCCCATCCTCTGGAAATGACCCTCTATCTGCTGCAGCCAGGTGTTACGTGGGTGTCCCCTTGGCCAGGTCCAGCCATTCTGTCAGCCGGATCACCCTCAGGGAATCGCTTCACATGGCCATGGTGATGTAACTGACGCTCCCTCACAATGCAGGTAATGTGCATCATTCGGAACTCCATGAGCAACACAAAGTCAAACCAGCGATACCCAAGGATTCTTTGAAGAGACACACATGAAGGAGTCCAGTCTTCATCTCAGGTCACTGGATAGCGTCCAAGTCTCGCAAACAGGGAGCACTAGGACTCTAAAGACTTGGACATTTGTCCTTTTGCAGAGATATCGGGGTCACCACACACACACCTTTCCAGCGACCTCATGACCCTCCATGCTCTCCCAATCCGTCTACTGACTTCAAAGGAAGAGTCACCAGAGACGTGAAAGTCACTGCCAAGGTAAGTAAACCTCTCGACGAGGCTGACACTCTCTCCACAGACACACACTGCTGATGGCCGTGCCCAAGAGGTCATTAAAGGCCTAGATGTTGGTTTTTGTCAGGACACTCGCAGGCCCAGACACTCAGACTCCTCGTTCAGACCCTCGAGAGCCCCGATCAGAGGCTCCATTGACTCCGCATTACTAGATATTGTACTTCCAAGGTAGGGGGAGGATTGTGTGTTCCCTAGTGTCTAGTTGCCAGACTTGATGTCCACTGGAGGATCTGTGTGATTGAAGGCAGTCTGAAGGGTCTGTGTCTTGGAGGTGCTGATTTCCCACCCCATCCAAGAATAAGCTGAGTGTAAAGACTCGACGATCCTCTGAAGGCTTTCCGGGTGAAGAGCTACGCCGGCAGCGTCATCAGCATGCTGGAGCTTGTAAATGATTGTCGAGGAGGTTTCCGAGTTGGTACTGGATCCGCACACCATTAGTGACATCCAATGCCCTTCTGGAGAGAAGAGTGCAATCAGTTGTAGAACAAACTACCAGGATATGGAGTTGAAGCAGAAAACTTCAGAAGCTTTAAGAAGCCCATGGAGGAGATACTGGAACAGCTTAGCTATTATCTAAACAAACAGGTGACCAATGGACTGAATGGTCTCCTCTTGTTTCTCAAATTTCTAATGTTCTATGTTCTGATGTTGAGAACAACAGAATATGCAATAACAAGGGTGTTTTGTTGTGTAGGGTCTCGTGGCTAATGGCTCCAATTACTATGAACCCCCAGTCTCACTGAGGTGGTGAACCAGCTGAGGGTAGGGAAGGCTGCAGGGATCTGTGGTATCCGTGGGTGAACTTCTCCAGGCTGGTGGTAAGGCTGTCCTCCTGGCATTGCAAGCAATTTTTGCTTTCATTTTGGGTGGCGTGTGTCATCCCAACTGACTGGAAAACTGGACTTGTCGTCCCTGTCTGGAAAGGAAAGGGTGATCACCTGGATTGTGGCAACTATAGAAGGGTTACACTGCACTCGGTGCCGGATAAAGACCTAGTTAGGGTCATCCTTGATTGGATCTGTGATCACTTGATCTCAGCACTTGCTATCAGTGACTAAAGCAGTCTGGATTTACACCTAAGAAGTCTACCAGCGGCCGTATCCTGGCATTAAGGGACCTCATTGAGTGCAAACTCAAATATCGAGTTTCTTTGTAGCCTTTCTCAATTTTTGTAAAACATTTGACTCCGTTGATCAAGCTGTGGCCCTGTAGGACATCCTGAGACTTTGCGGGATCCCCTCAAGGTTGCTGGATATCATGGCGGCCTGTACACTGGTACTGTGACTGCTGTGCAGAGTGGAGGCAGAACCTCTGCGTTTAACCCATTTGATTTTGGGGTTTGTCAGGGGTGTCATTTTGCTCCTACTTTGTTCAATGCTTGCATGGTCTGGGTGTTTGGCAGGGTTGTGGGGTCCAGCATCTGTGGAGCATCTGTTGGTGAAGAGAGATTCACTGATCTTGACTTTGTTGACGATGCTGTGATCTTCAATGGAGGCTCTCAAGACACTGAGTGTCTGGGCTTGCAAGTGTCATGAATAAAAACCAAGAGCCAGACCTGTAATGAAATCTTGGGCACAGCCATCAGCAGTGTGTCTGTCTGCAGAGAGAGTGTCAACCTCGTTGAGAGGTTTACTTACCTCGGCAGTGACATGCATTTGACTCTGGTAACTCTTCCTATGAAGTCAGTAGACGGATTGGGAGAGCATGGAGGAATCATGAGGTCACTGAAAAAAGGTGTGTGGTCCTGGTATCTCTGCAAAAGGGCAAAGACCCAAGTCTGTAGAGTCCTGGATTCCAATTGGCAGTTCCCCCAGGCAGACACTTCTACAAATAAACATATACAAAATATTTATCAACTTAAATGTGATCACACCTGGCCTGTCCGATGCAAGAAAGCTGCTTTTATGAAGCTATCTCACAGGTCACGTGACCAGAAGACTCCAGCCCACAAGGTGGTGGCATCAACTGATGATGGTGTAAACATCAACCAGAAGAAGAATCTAAAAAGCAAAATAGGAATGGGGATGAGCTTTGATCTCAGTTAAAAACCAAAGCCTAGCATGACTCACAGACAAAGCTAAAGAGGGAAACATCAAGAAAGTGTTTTCCACTAAGAGTTTATGAAGAGTCCTCATCATCATCCAAGAAAGAGCGGACTGCAGGAGCAGGAGATTGACTCTCACTGGACTAATTATGAGGAACAGCTGTACACCTGCCTACAGTATCCAGGCGGTTATTTAATTGTCATGAACTTAGGGCTCCTAAGTACAAAAAGTCCCAAAAAAAAAAAAAAAAAACTCAAAATGCCCACAAGAAGCCGGTAAAACACATCAAACCCTGGCAAGCCATGAAAGCGCACACGTGATTTTTATAAAAAATAATAAAAAAATTCTGTAACAAAAATAGGCTCTGAGAAGCACAAAGGCAATCCAAGATGTTATGACTAGGTGTCCCAAAGTATGTAAGTCCCAAATAAACTTCCAATAATATCCACTAGAGGGGGAAATCAGATCAAAAACCCTGGCTAGACGCAAAAAGGGCTTTGGAGAATCTTAATGAAGTCTTCTCCTTCTTTCAGCTGCTCCCGTTAGGAGTTGCCACAGTGGATCTTCTTCCATCTCTTCCTGTCCTCGTCATCTTGTTCTGTCACACCCATCACCTGTATGTCTTCTCTCACCACATCCATAAACCTCCTCTTAGGTCTTCCTCTTTTCCTCTTACCTGGTAGCTCTATCCTTAGCACCCTTCTCCCAATAAACCCAGCATTTCTCCTCCGCACATGTCCAAACCAACACAATCCCGCCTCTCTAACTTTGTCTCCCAACTGTCCAACTTGAGCTGACCCTCTAATGTCCTCATTTCTAATCCTATCCCTCCTCGTCACACCCAATGCCAATCTTAGCATCTTTACCTCTGCCACCTCCAGCTCTGTCTCCTGTGCCACTGTCTCCAGCCAATATAACATAGCTGGTCTCACTACTGTCCTGTAGACCTTCCCTTTCACTCATGCTGATACCCGTCTGTCACAAATCACTCCTGACACTCCTCTCCACCCACTCCACCCTGTCTGCACTCTCTTCTTCTCTTCCACAATCCCCATTACTCTGTACTGTTGATCCCAAATATTTAAACTCATCCACCTTCACCAACTCTACTCCCTCATCCTCACCATTCCACTGACCTCCCTCTCATTCACACACATGTATTCTTGGTGGTCCTACTGACCTTTATTTTCTCTCCTCTCATATCTTCACTTCTCCAGGGTCTCCTCAACCTGCTCCCTACACTCGCTACAGATCACAATGTCATCAGTAAACATCACAGTCCACGGGGACTCCTGTCTAATTTCATCTGTCAACCTGTCCATCACCATTACTAATAAGAAAGGCCTCAGAGCCGAGCCCTGATGTAATCCCACCTCCGTCACTCCTACCACAGACCTCACCACGGTCACACTTCCCTCGTACATATCCTGTACAACTCTTACGTACTTCTCTGCCACTCCCGACTTCTCCTTAGAATTCCAAAAGCTAAACTTAAAAGAAGTGGTGAGGCGGGCGGCCTTCTGCTGCTATGCACCTAAAATCTGGAATAGCCTGCTAATAGGAATTCGCCAGGCAAATACAAGTAGAGCACTTTAAAACACTGCTGAAAACACATTACTTTAACATGGCCTTTTTATAACTTCACTTTATCCTAATCTGATGCTCTGTATGTTCAATTCATCATAATACTGTAACTATTCATAGTGTCTCCAAAATCCGTACTGACCCCTACTCTCTCTTCTGTTTCTTTTTCCAGTTTCTTTGTGGTGGTGGCCTGCGCCACCACCACCTACTCAAAGCTTCATGATGCTCTGACATTGATGGACTGAAAGCCAGAAGTCTACGTGACCATCATCATCAGGTCCTTCCATGAAAACCCTAAATACAAAGAGGACTGTTTGACTTATGTTAGGTAGATTGCCCAGAGGGGACTGGGTGGTCTCGTGGTCTGGAACCCCTACAGATTTTATTTTTTTTTTTCCAGCCTCTCAAGTTTTTTTGTTTGTTTTTTCTGTTCACTATGGCCATCGGACCTTACTTAATCTATGTTAATTAATGTTGACTTATTTTTATTTTTTATTGTGTCTTCTATTTTTCTATTCTCCATTTTGTAAAGCACTTTGAGCGACATTTTTTTGTATGAAAATGTGCTATAGAAATAAATGTTGTTGTTGTTGTTGTTACAATACCACAGCTCCTCTCGAGGCCCCCTGTCATATTCTTTCTCCACAATGACACGATGCAACTCCTTCTGGCCTTCTCTAAACTTCTCCATCAACATCCTCAGAGCAAACATCACATCTGTGGTGCTCTTTCTTGGCCTGAAACCATCCTGCTGCTCACTAATCATCACCTCACTTCTTAACTGAGCTTCCACTACTCTTAATCTTAATGAATCTTAATGAAGTAAATCTTAATGAGTAAACATTCAATATTACAAAAATGTGCTTCAATAAAAATGATGTTCCATAGAGCACAAAGGCAATTTGATTTGCCCAAAAACATTAAGATAGATAGATAGATAGATAGATAGATATGAAAGGCACTATATGATAGATAGATAGATAGATAGATAGATAGATAGATAGATAGATAGATAGATGTGAAAGGCACTATATGATAGATAGATAGATAGATAGATAGATAGATAGATAGATAGATAGATAGATGTGAAATGCACTATATGATAGATAGATAGATAGATAGATAGATAGATATGAAAGGCACTATATGATAGATAGATAGATAGATAGATAGATATGAAAGGCACTATATGATAGATAGATAGATAGATATTATCCATCCATTCATCCATTTTCCATCCCGTTGAATCCGAACACAGGGCTACGGGGGTCTGCTGGAGCCAATCCCAGCCAACACAGGGCGCAAGGCAGAAACCAATCCCGGGCAGGGCGCCAACCCAGCGCAGATAGATAGATATTAAGGCACTCAAAATGCCACCAAAGTGTCAAGACGGTAATGAGAATGGTCAAAAAATGAACCATGAACTGAAAGAATCCAGTGTATTCAAAAGAAGCAGCGTAGAAGCACAAAGCACAGAAACTTACCACTCCCAAGGGCATTCAAGATGAAGTTTGGAATTTTGGGAAATCCTCTGGCTTTATAGAGTGAAGTGCAGTTCCAGAAACTGACTCTTGGGGGACCACCTGCAAAACACATGGACAAGAAGCGAAGTAAAAAAACAGCAGAGAGTAAACAAAAGTGACATTAACTCTTTTAGGGCTGAATATTTTTCCAATAACTCACTTTTTTCTAAACAGAACACAAGGCACTGGTTTAACACAACAATCAACAAAAAAACGTGTATTTTTTTTTTTTACCAAAGTCACTGTCTCGCATGTCATGTGAGCCTGCATATTATGTGATTTCACATACATATCACATACACGTAACACAGCAAAGTCCTGCGAAGTATGATGACGCTCAAAGCAGCCAATCACATGCATTGCCAAATTGTAATTTGAGTTGCACTGGTGCTGCCATTTCAGTGGTGTGTTGCAGCACACAACACATTCAGGTTGTTACTTTTTGTCCTTGTATATTTCAGGAAAGTGGCACTCAGTCATGCCTGTCTGGCACTGCTCTTTGTGATGGCCTTCCACCATACTCTGCCAGCAAAGTCGTCAACCACATTCTTTCGTAAATCTGCCGCAGTCGTGGTGCCATCATTGTTTGCCTGCTTGAACAATATACAGCCATTTGTCAGCACAACCTCACGCACGCGATGGCACACAGGTGCGTTAGATGCGCGAACCCGCTCAGCTGGCAGCTGATCACCTGGGACGGCATCGCCTGGCATCCGATCAGCTGATACTGGCTCCTCACTCTCCTCCTCGATCTCCTGATCACCTTCAAGAAAATCACAGTGCGAAAAGTCAGTGTCCGACTCAGCGATGATGCGCAAAATGTCGTCTGCTGAGTATTTTGCTTTCTGCTCTCTCATGAGATGTCGATGCCTCTGCTCACATTTCGTAACTCATGCACACACAGGATTTGAGTGCTGAGTCAACGAGTCTAACATTCCTCCAAGCAAAGAGGGCCTACCTTGAACGTAACGGTAAGTTTTGTCGCCATTTACATCTAATTATCGCCCTCTACCCCAGATGTCGGCAAAAGTCGTCATCTGCCCTAAAAGAGTTAATGGACAGAAGCGATACAAAAAAGGATATAAAATGTGCATTTGAACCCGAGCCTGTGCTGATTCCCCAAGAAACAACGGGCAAAAAGTCTCAATACAAAATCAAGTGAAGTCAAACAAACAGAGCAAGGGTTTAGAATCCAGTTAATCCACAAAAGACAAGCATAATCTCTATATATAATTCACTAAGGCAAGACACCCATGGAAAGCACGCCGGAAGGGGCGTGGATTCACTAAGCCGCCGACAAGTAAGACACCTATGGCGCACGCAGGAAGGAGCCACGCCCACCAACTCCAAGACCATTGGATACGACGACAACTCACAGAGCCACGGCCACCAACTCGGACGCGACAACACAGAAAAAATGCCGTCATTTATATTCGTCTGTCGTAGAGGCCTCGTGTACCTCCGAGCCATGTTGACTGTTCATAGAGGAATGTTTCTCGCGGAGGTGAGTCGCCATATGCAGCGTGTAAACGGTTTGCGAGGGTATCCCATGGGATCCTTAAAACAATCCTTTACAACTGAGGTTAAAACACAATGAAGTAAGCAGCCTTTAAAAAACCGAGTTTTCGGTTACGATGCGACACGTGCACCATAGCAAACTGTTTTACACGCTACATACAGCAATTCGCATCCGCAACAAACATGCGTCTTCTTCACTCACGGACAATTATATGTTTCTCTCTCCAGAGTTCCATCTTTTCATTCACTTTCTGTTGTATCCTCAAACCCTCCCTTTTTAGACAACTGTGTCTTTCCAGAAGTGTTCAACCATCAATAAATAATTATGTGGCGTTTGTTATGCCGTGGGTTCACTATTGTGTTGTATTTTGCTCTCTCCAGAGTTCCATCTTTTCATTCACTTACTGTTGTATTCTCACACCAACCTGTTTTAGACAACCGTGTCTTTCCAGAAGTGTTTAGCCTTCAATACATAATTATGCATGAGATTGAGCGTCTGTCTACTCAGCACAGAGAGGCGTGGGTAAGCCGTTGAACCCATTCGGGCTGCAAACCGTGAGATTCCCACTAAGTGCGACTCATACGCTCCCACTGGTTGCGTCCCTACCCTTTGTACACACCCTCCTCCTACCACCTCGCTACTACCGTGGTCGGGTGTCTTGGTGGATTATATATAGAAAAGCAGCCAAAACCGCACAGAGCAATGAAAAGTCTACGTGAGTCACAGGTGCATCTGGACTGTGCAAAGACGACAACGACTCAAGTGACGACTTGGAGGTGGGCACATGAGCGGGCAGTGCATACTGAACGAGAAATCAGCAGACTAGCATGATGGACGGAGCGGAATGGACGTCCTTCTCCTCTCCTCCCGTTCCACCCTCCACGCCTGAGCGCCGTCCACCCCCATCCCTCCGTCTGGCAGGAGAAGGCGCGATGGCGGGCCGCCAGTTTTCAGTCACAGACGATTGTGTGTTGGTTCGTTCCGTGCATTGTTACAATGTTGCTTTTCTTGCTGATTTATTACATTACCGATTTGTCAAATGATCATTTTCTCCCTGTGCTTAAAAAATCGGCCTGATTATGCGGCGTATGGTACGCCGCGGGTTGGCTAGTAACAATAATCAGGAGAACTCACCTCCCCACCAAACATATTCAATGAACCGCAAGGGACTGCTTGTTTTCCCAGCCTTTACAGGTTTGAGGGCAAGCCCTTGAGAGTGATAGGCAGGTGGCTCCAGCTTCTGGGGAACCACTCACAAGACACACAGAAAATACAGTGGTGTGAAAAACTATTTGCCCCCTTCCTGATTTCTTATTCTTTTGCATGTTTGTCACACAAAATGTTTCTGATCATCAAACACATTTAACCATTAGTCAAATGTAACACAAGTAAACACAAAATGCAGTTTTTAAATGATGGCTTTTATTATTTATGGAGAAAAAAAATCCAAACCTACATGGCCCTGTGTGAAAAAGTAATTGCCCCCTGAACCTGTAAAGGCTGACCCCTTTACCCAGCCGGCAGCTACACCTCCAAGACCTGTGGCCTGGATAATTTACTGAGAAATCTAACTATCAAGCCGTACTTCTACACAATTAAACTTTTCCCCACAATCGACGGTATAATGCAAGTACACAAAAGCAGGATGTAAAATTAAACGGATTAAATGTATTAAATGAAACAAGACATGCCACAAAACAGATATAAATATAAATATCCCTCCACCTCAGCAACAACAAGACAGCACCAAATATAAATACAAAAACCCTCCCTTGTCCCTGTAACATATAACACACAACACGAACAACAAAATGACTGATAAACAGAATGATTGTGAACTTGAGTCCGAATATAAAAAATGTCCTGAATACGGATGACTGAACTAGCGGCAATTGTGGTGTTTGATTTTCCCGGCGATTGGAGCAACCTCACCGTGATTCCTCGGCGTATGGTGGATGGTGAATCGACCCGGGGTCTCAGCAGATGCAGGTTGAAAGACAGTCCGGAAAATGAAAAGCAAACTGGTGAAAGGCGCGATGTGAAGAAACAGCAAGCAAGTTGAAGTGGTTGAAACAAAACGGTCTTTTTTCCTTCTCCTCCCTCTTTCCTTTTTTTTCCTCCTCTCTCCTGATTACTTAAATAGTCTGTGACGGCTGTGATTGATTAATTAAGAACAGGTGTTTTCCTGGTTTGCGGCTGTGGTCTCCTTCCATCATCCGTCCTCCTTTACGGGGACGGCATTAACTGATACACATACAAACAGCAAACGGGACAATGAAACGAGACGCACTCAGAACTGACATTTAAACACTAACTATGTGGCCCCGCTACATTCCCCCCCCCAACCTTGGACAAGGGAGGGCCGAAGTACGGCTTGAGATTGGCCACATGGATTGTGTCTTGCTTTGAGTCAGTGCCGATCCCCCTTTGAAACTGGAAATTAACAGGACCTGTTTGTGAAATGATCTTGGCTGGACCTAACCATTTAGGCGCTAGCTTGGCGGAGAACCTTTTGCTGGCATCTGAGAGATGGTGAGCTCTAATCCAGACCAAATCACCCGGCTAAAAGTGCGCTTCCTTACGCCGGGCATTATATAATTTGGCATGTCTGGATGTCGAACTCACCAATCTCTGTTGGATTCTCCGCCGTAATTCCTCCATTTTAAATAAATTATTGTAGCTGGTGGTTTCTGGACTAGGGGCTCTGGGAAGAAGTCGGTCAAGCGGGCCCTTTAGCTGTCTGCCCAGCGCAACCAAAGCAGGCGTCTCACCTATGGCTTCATGCACAGCGGTGTTCAGGGCAAACCGGAGCTCGGGGAGCCATTTATCCCAATCCTGATGGCGTTCACCCACATAGGAGGCGATCATGTTCTTCAGGGTCCGGTTCACTCGCTCCGTCATGTTGGCCTGGGGATGGTAAGCGGTTGTCAGGTTTTTCTTCACTCCCCAGGCTGCATAAAGTTCATCTAATACAGAGCTCGTGAACTGCGGACCCCGGTCTGAGATGATGTTCTTCGGCACCCCCCAGCGGGTGAAGATTTCGTTCTTCAGGGTGGAGCATATCTTGTTAGTTTTCGCATCCGTTAATGCAAACAGCTCCACCCACTTTGAAAAATAATCAATTATCACCATCAGGACGGTCTTCCTCGAGCTGGTAACAGGAAATGGCCCCATCAGGTCGACTCCCAAAGTCTCCCCCGGTCCATCCGCGATTGTCGATTGTAAAAATCCTGCCGGTTTACCAGGTGGGTTTTTGAGCTGCTGGCAAGTTACACACTTCTTCACGTGGTGGCAAACGTCTTTCCGGACAGACGGCCACCACGCAACCCCCAGGATCTTTAATAAAGTTTTTGTCCTTCCAAGGTGACCACCTAAAGGACTGTCATGATAGTGGTTTAGAAAGTCGGGGATGAGCTCTTCCGGGACCACTAGTTGGTGTTGCAGACCCCCAAGGGAGGATGGAGTGGTCCTGTACAAAACCCCCTTGAGGTCCACGAAGTGTACCCGGTCAGTACGCTGCTGCTCCAGTCTCCCCCTGATGCTCTGGCAGAATGGACTGGTGGCTTGTGTTTGAGCCAGGTCTTCAAGGCTTCTTGGCAGAGGGAGGATCATCTTCTTTGCCTCTGCCAAACACACCATCCCCGGTGGCTCCGACACCCTGGATAGAGCATCCAGCACGATATTGCCACAGCCCTTCCGATAGGTCACCTTGAAAGTAAAGTTCTGGAGGCGGAGTACCCACCTGGTTAGACGGGAGGAGGTCTTCAGGTGATTAAATACCCAGGTCAGAGCGTGATGGTCGGTGTACACTTCAAATTCAACCCCCTCCAGATAGTGTCTCCATTTTTCCACAGCCCACACGACAGCCAAACACTCTTTTTCAGCTGTCAAATAATTCAGCTCAGCACCGTGCAAGGCTCGAGAGGCGTAAGCGATGACATGTTCAGCCTGGTGGATTCTCTGAGTGAGCACGGCGCCAAGCCCCAGGTTGCTGGCATCTGTTTGTACCTGGAAGGTGAGCTGCGGATCTGGCTGGGCCAGAACGGGCGGCTCTTGAAGGTGGCTCTTTAGTCGCTCGACCGCGTCCTGGCACTCTGTTGTCCACTCCCACGGGACATCTTTTTTTCTTAGGTTGTTCAAGGGAGCCGCTATATCAGCCATCCTGGGAATGAACTTATGATACCACCCCACTAACCCAAGGAAACGTTGTAAAGACTTCAAATCCGTGGGCGTGGGGTACTCTCGGATGGCTAAGGTCTTCTCGGGTCTACAGCGCCCCCTCAGATGAAAGAATGTGCCCGAGGAAGCGTATGTGGGGTTGAATGAAGGTACATTTCTTCGTGTTCAGCGTAAGGTGCGCTTGATGTAATCGTTGGAAGATGGTGTCCAAGTCCTGGAGATGTTGTTTAATAGAAGGGAAGTAAACAATGACGTCGTCGATGTAAACAAAGCAGATCTTGCCTATCAACCCCCTCAGAACTTGTTCCATGAGCCGCTGGAAGGTGGCCCCAGCATTTTTAAGCCCAAAAGGCATGACGTTGAACTGGAACAAGCCTTCAGGGGTGATGACTGCCGTCTTCCTCTTACTCCCTCATCCATCGGCACCTGCCAATAGCCACTGCGGAGGTCTAGTGTGCTAAAAACTGCAGCTCCATGCAGTGACTCCAGAATCTCATGAACCAGGGGCATGGGATATGCGTCCAGGCTCGTCTTCCCATTAACCCCCCTGTAGTCCACGCAGAAACGATAGGTGTCATCCGACTTCTTCACGAGGACCACAGGGGACGCCCAGGAGGAGGAAGATGGTTCGATTATTCCCTCGGCGAGCATTCGATCAAGATGTTCTTTAATTATGCCCTTCTTTAGTGGAGAAACACGGTAGGCTCGGTGCCTTATCGGAACTTCGTCCAAGGTGTGGACCACGTGGGTAACTCCACGGGCGACTCCTAATTTCTCAGTCCACACCTCGGCCCACTTCTTCAGCACCGGCCTCACCTCTTCAGGCTGTTCCTCCACAGGGGCTGCCGCCGAGGTGCTTGCGTCACTCCTCACTGCCGCGTAGAAGCCAATGAATTCTGAGCCCAGATCTTCTTTGGATTTATGAATGAATTCGCATACCCTATCCCCCGGCACCGTGTACCCCCTGGGACTGAGATGGATGGTCATCCTCATGGTGGTTAAAGAATCCAGCCCAAGGAGTAACGGGACTGACAGGTGCTGGTCCTCCAGGACATATGTATCCATTTCCCAGGTGGTGGAGAGTACACTGTACCTCAAGGGGACTTTGCCCAGGGCCCTGTGTTCACTCCCATCTGCCAATACAAATCGGACAGACGGGGCAGATGTTAAGTTGTCTGTCGGTCGGCTAATCTTCTTCCACATGCTTGAGCGGATTAAGGTGTGATGGCTCCCTGTATCCACCACCGCATCCATCTGCCACCCCCGCAGCTTCACTGGGACGATCAGGAGGGACGTACTTGCTTGCATGATGGCGAGATCGGCCTCCGACCGGCAAGGTTTGGCTCGCTGGGGTTTTAGGGGCTGGGTTTCTCGTGTACTGGCTTGTACCTTGTGCCAGTACGTTTTTGAGTTTCCCAGTCCCGTTCCACTTGCAAGCCCACCTTCACCAGGTCTTCCACCGACCCCACAACCCCCCTGAGACCCCCAGCTAACCACGGGTTACAGGCATTAAGGATGCGGCGGACCACCTCTTCTTCAGACATACCTGGCCGCCACTTCAAACACAAAGCCCGATATTCATAGGCGAAGTCCCGGATGGATTGCGAAGGCAGTTGCACCATGGATCGCAGCTTGTCCTCCAGTTCAGATTCATAGTCATCCGGAAGAAAAGCCGCGAGGAAAGATCGACGAAAGGATCCCCAGTCTACAATTGTCTTCTTGGCCGTCAGCCACCAGCTCCGCACCGGCCCCGAGAGGGATGTCCCTATCACCCCCATCAGCTCTTCTGGGGTTAAAGGGTTAACAGCCAGATACGCCTCCCCGTCCTCCACAAAGTTTAGGACATCATCGATGTTATATGGAGCCCCCAACTTGGGAAAGGAAAGGCGCACCCCAGGAACAGAGGGCCGATTGATGTATTCACTCCCCCCACGAGACCCGTATGGCGTTGAATGACAGGGTGACGGACGTAACTTCTGGAGACTCCTTCGGACCTCCCCCTGAAGAGTTTCTTGCCAGCGTTGATCCCGCCTCTGGAGGCACAACACGATTTCCCGCCCCAGGAGTTGAACTTGCTCATTGAGGTATTCTTTTATCTCCTCCTGGGAGCTGCTGATGCGAGCCCTCAAGGCATCTTCGCCCGAGCGCACTTTCAGCAACCTCGCGGACTTTCTCATCCAGCCGGGTCAGTTGTTGCGCCAGATCTTCCCACGGAGGCGAGACATCCTCCAGGCATTCCTCCTCAGGTCCATGGTGATCTTCGAGGTACAGCGACTGCAATGAATCCACCACCTCCCGCACCGCTGAACACGCTCTGACCGTGACGTGCCGCGCCCCGGCTACTCCATCATCACACCGTGGCGAAGTAATGGTGTCGTCCTGCTCGGCACGCCCTAAAGACATGTTAATTTGGGGAACGTTTAAAGGCAGACAGCGATCGTATTAATTAAGATTCCTCAGAGAGGGCACCACTTATGTAACGGCCGACCCCTTTACCCAGCCGGCAGCTACACCTCCAAGACCTGTGGCCTGGATAATTTACTGAGAAATCTAACTATCAAGTCGTACTTCTACACAATTAAACTTTTCCCCACAATCGACGGTATAAATGCAAGTACACAAAAGCAGGATGTAAAATTAAACGGATTAAATGTATTAAATGAAACAAGACATGCCACAAAACAGATATAAATATAAATATCCCTCCACCCCAGCAACAACAAGACAGCACCAAATATAAATACAAAAACCCTCCCTTGTCCCTGTAACATATAACACACAACACGAACAACAAAATGACTGATAAACAGAATGATTGTGAACTTGAGTCCGAATATAAAAAATGTCCTGAATACGGATGACAGAACTAGCGGCACTTGTGGTGTTTGATTTTCCCGGCGATTGGAGCAACCTCACCGTGATTCCTCGGCGTATGGTGGATGGTGAATCGACCCCGGGGTCTCAGCAGATGCAGGTTGAAAGACAGTCCGGAAAATGAAAAGCAAACTGGTGAAAGGCGCGATGTGAAGAAACAGCAAGCAAGTTGAAGTGGTTGAAACAAAACGGTCTTTTTTCCTTCTCCTCCCTCTCTCCTGATTACTTAAATAGTCTGTGACGGCTGTGATTGATTCATTAAGAACAGGTGTTTTCCAGGTTTGCGGCTGTGGTCTCCTTCCATCATCCGTCCTCCTTTACGGGGACGGCATTAACTGATACACATACAAACAGCAAACGGGACAATGAAACGAGACGCACTCAGAACTGACATTTAAACACTAACTATGTGGCCCCGCTACAAACCTAATAACTGGTTGGGCCACCCTTAGCAGCAATAACTGCGATCAAGCGTTTGCGATAACTTACAATGAGTCTTTTACAGCACTCTGGAAGAATTTTGGCCCACTCATCTTTGCAGAATTGTTGTAATTCAGCTTTATTTGAGGGTTTTCTAGCATGAACCGCCTTTTTAAGGTCATGCCATAGCATCTCAATTGGATTCAGGTCAGGACTTTGACCAGGCCACTCCAAAGTCTTCATTTTGTTTTTCTTCAGCCATTCAGAGGTGGATTTGCTGGTGTGTTTTGGGTCATTGTCCTGTTGCAGCACCCAAGATCGCTTCAGCTTGAGTTGACGAACAGATGGCCGGACATTCTCCTTCAGGAGTCTTTGGTAGACAGTAGAATTCATGGTTCCATCTATCACAGCAAGCCTTCCAGGTCCTGAAGCAGCAAAACCACCCCAGACCATCACACTACCACCACCATATTTTACTGTTGGCATGATGTTCTTTCTCTGAAATGCTGTGTTCCTTTTACGCCAGATGTAACGGGACATTTGCCTTCCAAAAAGTTCAACTTCTGTCTCATCAGTCCACAAGGTATTTTCCCAAAAGTCATGGCAATCATTGAGATGTTTCTTAGCAAAATTGAGACGAGCCCTAATGGTCTTTTTGCTTAACAGTGGTTTGCGTCTTGGAAATCTGCCATGCAGGCCGTTTTTGCCCAGTCTCTTTCTTATGGTGGAGTCGTGAACACTGACCTTAATTGAGGCAAGTGAGGCCTGCAGTTCTTTAGACGTTGTCCTGGGGTCTTTTGTGACCTCTCGGATGAGTCGTCTCTGCGCTCTTGGGGTAATTTTGGTCGGCCGGCCACTCCTGGGAAGGTTCACCACTGTTCCATGTTTTTGCCATTTGTGGATAATGGCTCTCACTGTAGTTCGCTGGAGTCCCAAAGCTTTAGAAATGGCTTTATAACCTTTACCAGACTGATAGATCTCAATTACTTCTGTTCTCATTTGTTCCTGAATTTCTTTAGATCTTGGCATGATGTCTAGCTTTTGAGGTGCTTTTGGTCTACTTCTCTGTGTCAGGCAGCTCCTATTGAAGTGATTTCTTGATTGAAACAGGTGTGGCAGTAATCAGGCCTGGGGGTGGCTACGCAAATTGAACTCAGGTGTGATACACCACAGTTAGGTGATTGTTTAACAAGGGGGCAATTACTTTTTCACACAGGGCCATGTAGGTTTGGATTTTTTTTCTGCCTAAATAATAAAAACCATCATTTAAAAACTGCATTTTGTGTTTACTTGTGTTATATTTGACTAATGGTTAAATGTGTTTGATGATCAGAAACATTTTGTGTGACAAACATGCAAAAGAATAAGAAATCAGGAAGGGGGCAAATAGTTTTTCACACCACTGTACATATAAACATAGAATGGCCATCAATATTAACATACTGTAAATAAAAGAATCCAAGATGCACAAAAAAACATACAAATGGAATTAGAATCCCAAGCAGGTGATGAAATCTGGCTGAAACATAAAACTATTTAGCCAGTCATGTAGCAGCTGTGCAATGCATAAAATCCTGCAGATACAAGTCAGGAGTTTCCGTTAATGTTCATATTAAACACCAGAATGAGGGCAAACTAGGAAGTAGGTGATTTAGATCGTGGCATGATTGGTGGCGCCTGACAAGCTGCTTAAGTGTATTTCTGGAGCTGCTGATCGCCTGGGATTTTCACCAACAACAGTTCTAGAGTTTCCTCAGAATGGCGTGACAAAAACTTCCAGTGAGCCTCAATTCAGTTCAGTTCAGTTCAGATCAAGCTGGCAGAAAGGCCACGGTAACTCAGATGACCACTCTGCGAATCGATGACATGCAGAACCTTTCAGGTAGATGTGCTACAACAGTAGAAGACCACGTTGAGTTCCATTCCAGAAAGCTGAGGCTGCATTGAGCACAGGCTCACCAAAACTGGAGCAGCTGACGACTAGAAAATGAAGCTGGCCTGAGGAATCACAATTTCTGCTGAGGCACACAGATGGTAGGAACCAACAACATGAATCCATGGTCCCTACTCTGCATTGTGTCAACAGTCCAAGCTGGTTGTGGTGGTCTAATGGTGTGGGAATTGTTTTTTTTGGCACATTCTGGGGTTGTTAATATCCATCAATCATCACTTGAATGCCATGGTACATTTGAGTATTGCTGCTGTCCACTTGCAAACCTCCATGGCCACAATTTCCCCATCTTATAATGGCTACTTCCACCATGTCACAAAGCAAACTTGTTTCATGGACAAAAGAATGACTTCAGTACTCCTCGGGGGTCTTTCCCAATCACTGCATCTGAATTCAGTAGAACACCTTTGGAATGTGAAAGACAAATCTGCAGCCATTGTGTGTGAAGTAATCACGTCAGCATGGACCCAAATCTCAAAGGAGATGTTTCCAACATCTTGTGGCATCCATGGCACCAGGGGTTGAGGCTGATTTTGAAAGCAGAGTGAAGCCCTACTACGTATTGGTATAATGGTTCAAAGAATCTGATTAGTGAGCGACCAGTCCAAATGAGAACATTAGAAAGATTTTGATGAGAACAGGCCATTCAGCCGGAGCAAAGCTTGCCAGTCCTATCCACTTAATTCTTCTCAAATTTCATCAAGTCGAGTTTTGAATGTCCAGAAAGTCTGATTGTCTGCCACACTACATGGTCACTTACTCTATGTCTCTGGTTCTCAATGTGAAGAAAAACGCCCTAATGGTTGTGTGAAATTTCCCCTTAACAAGTTTCCAACTGTGTCCCCATATTCTTGATGAACTTACTTTAAAGTCACCGTCCCGATCCACTGGGTTAATTACCTTCATAGTTTTAAACACTTCAGTCAGGTCTCCTCTTAATCGTGTTTTGCTTAAATTGTAAAGGCTCATCTCTTGTTATCTTTGGTCTCTACAATTTCCAAATCACTCAGTACCTATATACTTTAATCCTCACATGTGAAGACCTCAGAAAAATGCAAGTTTAGAGTATTTTCTATTTCACTGCCAGCATCTTTTAATTCCCATTTACTATTTCTGATGCACTTCGACTGCTTTTTGATTTGAAAATTGATTCAGCTGCGGGCACCGCCAGGGCAGAGCTTGCACAGGAATGACAGGAGGCAGGTGACAGAGAGGTGAAGACTTGTAGAGGATGGCCTGGTGGGTGTCAAGAAGGGCAGTAAAGAAGCCAACAAAAATATCGGGGACAGACTGATATTCTGGGATTGGACTGCTAAGGACTGCTGGGGTCAAGTCATTGTATCTGATGAATCCCCTTTGTGACTGTTTGGGGCATCCGGAATAAAAGAAAAGGTGAGCAGCACTGCCATCAGTCCTGTGTCACACCAACAGTAAAGCATCCTGAGGCCATTCATGTCAGCCAAGGCAGTGCAGGGCTCACTCACCATTTTATCTAAGAACACAACCATGAATAAAGAATGGGACCAAAACCTCCACCGAGAGCAACGTCTAATCATCCAAGAATAGGTTGGTGACCAACATGATGGAGCACTGGGCCATAAGGCAAAAGTGAGAACTCAGTGGCTCAGGGAACAAAATATGGAAATTCGGGGTCCATGGCCAGGAAACTCCCCAGACCTTTAATCCTATTGAGAACTTGTGGTCAGTCCTCAAGAGGCGGGTGGACAAACAAAAACCCACCAATTCTGATTATGCAAGAATGGGCTGCCATCAGTCAGGATTTGGCCCAGAAGTTGATTGCCAGCATGCCAGGGCGAATTGCAGAGGTCTCGAAAAAGAAAGAAGGGCCAACACTACAAATGTTGACTCTATACCTTAATCCTCACATGTGAAGACCTCAGAAAAATGCAAGTTGAGAGCATTTTCTATTTCACTGCCAGTATCTTTTAATTGCTATTTACTATTCCTGATGCACTTCACCTCCTCCTTGACTGTTTTTTTTATTATTAAAATACTAAAAGAAACTCTTTGTGTTGTCTTTCACCTTCTCTGCTGGGTTCCTCTCTAAGTGACTTGTAGCTTCCCTAACATCCTTCTTAATGGTTGCCCTCGTGTTCTCATACACCCTACAATCCCAAGCCATGAACAAAAAATGGGACCAAAACATCCTCAGAGAACAACTTCTCCCAACCGTCCAAGAACAGTTTGATGACCAACAATGACGGAGCACTGGGCCATAAGGTAAAAGTGAGAACTAAGTGGCTCAGGGAACAAAACATTGAAATTTGGGGTTCATGACCAGGAAACTCCCCAGACCTTTAATCCTATTGAGAACTTGTGGCCAATCCTCAAGAGAAAGGTGGAGAAACAAAAACCCACCAATTCTGACAAACTCCAAGCATTGATTATGCAAGAATGGGCTGCCATGAGTCAGGATTTGGCCCAGAAGTCGATTGCCAGCCTGCCAGGGTGAATTGCAGAGGTTTAGAAAAAGAAAGAAGAGCCAAAACTGTAAATATTGACTCTTTGCATAAACTTCATGTCATTGGTCATGTCACATGCAAAGGGTGCAAACCTATAAATACCTGGGAGTGCAGCTGGATGATAAATTGGACTGGACTGCCAATACTGATGCTCTGTGTAAGAGAAGACAGAGCCAACTATACTTCATTAGAAGGCTGGCGTCCTTCATCATCTGCAATAAGATGCTGCAGATGTTCTATCAGAAGGTTGTGATGAGCGCCCTCTTCTACGCGGTGGTGTGCTGGGGAGGCAGCATAAAGAAGAGGGGCACCTCACGCCTGGACAAACTGGTGAGGAAGGCAGGCTCTGTCGTAGGCACGGAGCTGGACAGTTTGACATCCGTGGCAGAGCGACGGGCACTGAGCAGACTCCTGTCAATCATGGAGAATCCACTGAACAGGATCATCTCCAGACAGAGGAGCAGCTTCAGTGACAGACAGACTGCTGTCACTGTCCTGCTCCACTGACAGACTGAGGAGACCCCACACTATGCGACTCTTCATTTCCACCCGGGGGGGTAAACATTAACATTATACAAAGTTATTGTCTGTTATAACTGCATTGTTATTACTCTTTAATTTAATATTGTTCTTTATCAGTATGCTGCTGCTGGAGTGTGGGAATTTCCCCTTGGGATCGATCTATCTATCTATCTATCTATCTATCTATCTATCTATCTATCTATCTATCTATCTATCTATCTATCTATCTATCTTAATGTTTTTGGGCAAATCAAATTGCCTTTGTGCTCTATGGAACATCATTTTTATTGAAGCACATTTTTGTAATATTGAATGTTTACTCATTAAGATTTACTTCATTAAGATTCATTAAGATTAAGAGTAGTGGAAGCTCAGTTAAGAAGTGAGGTGATGATTAGTGAGCAGCAGGATGGTTTCATGCCAAGAAAGAGCACCACAGATGCAATGTTTACTCTGAGGGTGTTGATGAAGAAGTATAGAGAAGGCCAGAAGGAGTTGCATCGTGTCATTGTGGAGAAAGAATATGACAGGGGGCCTCGAGAGGAGCTGTGGTATTGTATGAGGAAGTCGGGAGTGGCAGAGAAGTACATAAGAGTTGTACAGGATATGTACGAGGGAAGTGTGACCGTGGTGAGGTCTGCAGTAGGAGTGACGGAGGTGGGATTACATCAGGGATCAGCTCTGAGGCCTTTCTTATTAGTAATGGTGATGGACAGGTTGACAGATGAGATTAGACAGGAGTCCCTGTGGACTGTGATGTATACTGATGACATTGTGATGTGTAGTGATAGTAGGGAGCAGGTTGAGGAGACCCTGGAGAAGTGAAGATATGAGAGGAGAGGAATAAAAGTCAGTAGGACCACCAAGACAGAATACATGTGTGTGAATGAGAGGGTGGTCAGTGGAAATGCGAGGATGAAGGAGTACAGTAGGAGAAGGTGGATGAGTTTAAATATTTGGGATCAACAGTACAGAGTAATCTATCTATCTATCTGTCTATCATTATATAGTGCCTTTCACATCTATCTATCTATCTATCTATCTATCTATCTATCTATCTATCTATCTATCTATCTATCTATCTATCTATCTGTCTATTGTCAACAAAAGCCTTTGAAACTTCTGAAATGCTTGTAATTCTACTTGAGTACAACATAGAAACATCTGACAAAAAGATCTAAAAACACTGAAGCAGAAAACTTTGTGAAAACCAACACTTGGGTCATTCTCCAAAGTGTTGGCCATGACTGTACATTGATATGACAATCAAATGAAATCCCAGACAGGTGACCTCCATTGAACTAACAATTGGCCTTCAAACACCAGTTAGGATTCAGGGGTATCATGTTAGAGGGGGTGAGTACTTATGCGAGCAATTAGTCATTTTTTTATATTTCTAATTACTTCAGAATACCTTACAGAGATCTGCTGTCCCTTTGACATCAAGGGTCTTTTCTGAGGTCTTCACGAGTAAGCAAGTGGATAACCACCGAGTAGTAACAGGGACTACTAAGGAGCTACTAAGGGATTTAGAAATTATAGAGGATTAAGTACTGCTTAGATTAAATAGGCTGAAATCAAACAAATCACCAGGACCAGAAAATATTTACCCTCAAGTTCTTAAGGAGGCTAGTGAGTACATATATAAACCCTTGACACATATTTTTAGGAAGTCACTGGGCACTGGAGAGATTCTGAAAGACTGGAAAATGGCAAATATCACCCCATTATATAAAAAGGGTGACCAGGCAGATCCAAGCAGCTATAGACCAGTAAGCTTAATGTGCATCACAGGAAAAATAATGGAAGGAATTATTAAGGAAACAATTGAGCAACACATGGCAAGGACAGAATAGTCAGCATGGGGTAAGAAGAGGGAGGTCGTGTTTTACTAACATGTTGGAATTCATGGAGGAGGCAAAAAAGGATGCGATCAAAGTGGAGCAGATGTGATTATTGATTTGGACTTTCAGAAAGCATTTGATAAGGTGCCACATGAGAGGGTGGGCATCAAACTAACAGAAGTGTGTGTGTCAATGGATGCAGAATTGGCTGAGACACAGGAAGGAGAGGGCGATGGTGTGAGGAACCTCATCAGAACTGGCCGATGTTAAGAGTGGTGACCAGCAGGGGTCAGTGCTGGGGCAACTGATATTTTTTAATATATAGAAATGATTTAGATAGGAATATAAGTAACAAGCTGGTTAAGTTTGCAGATGATACCAAGATGGATTAGCAGATAATTTGGAATCTGTTACATCATCACAGAAGGAACTGGACAGCATACAGGCTTGGGCAGATTTGTGGACGGTGAAATTTAATGTCAGTAAATGTAAAATATTACACATAGGAAGTAAAATGTGACGTTTAAATACACCTTATGAGAAGGAAATATGAGTCATAGTGGTCTCTAAGCTATCAACTTACCATTAGTGTTATGTTAGGTTATATAGCGCCTTGATGTGTGCAGTACAAGTCACAGAAGGTTCTGTTCAGTCTTTATAACACACTGGTGAGGCCTCATCTGGAGTTCTGTGTGCAGTTTGGGTCTCCAGGCTACAAGAAGGACATAGCAGCGCTAGAAAAGAGTCCAGAGAAGAGCGACTAGGCTGATTCAGGGCTACAGGGGATGAGTTATGAGGAAAGATTAAAAGAGCTGAGCCTTTACTGTGTCACACACGTGCGCTTGGGAGTCAAGCAAAGGGACCAGAAAACACCAATTCCATACCAGACCAGGGGGTAGCAGGATGTGTTAAACCACTCTGTTTTCTCTCCGCAGACCAAATACAAGAAATCCTTCCTGTCCCGGTCCCGAGGAAGTCACTTCCTGTGAACCACCTATAAAAACCCCTCATCCTCCATACGTGAGCAGTTCTCATTTGGACTCTAGCCTGTACAAATTGTACACAAGCTTTTTGCAGCCATTGCAAACAATACAGGTGGCTGCCCCAAACCTTTGTTGTGTGTGCGGCTGGTTATTTCACAACAGTTTAATCAAAAGAAGATTAAGAGGTGACATAACCTTTACATCAATGACGAGTGTGTGGAGAGGGTCCATACCTTCCGATATCTCAGTGTCCTTATCTCCGCTGACATCTCCTGGACAGACAACATCACAGCACTTATCAAGAAGGCTCAGCTGAGGCTACACTTGCTGAAGGTTCTCAGAAAGCACAACCTGGACTCCAACCTGCTACTGTCCTTCTACCACTTGTCCATCGAGAGCCTGCTGACGTACTGTATCACAGTATGGTACGGCACCTGCACCACAGCAGACAGGGAGAGGCTTCAGAGAGTAGTAAAGGCAGCACAGAAGATCATCGGCTGCCCTCTCCCTTCCCTGATGGACATTTACACCTCAGCAGAGCAAAAAACATCATCAAGGACAGCGTCCACCCTGGCTCTGATCTGTTTGACCTCAGGGAGGCGCTGCAGATGCATCACAACAAAGACAAACAGACTCAAGAATGTTTTTTTCCCAAAAGCCATAACCATTCGAAAATGACACATGCACTGACTACACAGTCTAACCCGCCAACCCTGGACTTCCTTCTATCCATCAACTGTGCAATATCCAATATCTAAATGGTATTGATAATAACTGTGCAATATCCAATATCTAAATGGTATTGATAATAACTGTGCAATATCCAAAATCTAAATGGTATTGATAATAACTGTGCAATATCTGTATACTGTACAATACAAACATCCACTACTCACTGCACAAGTTTTATCATTATTGTGCAATATTTTTTATATTACTTAAATAATGTGCAATAACCAAATAGTGCAATAGTTATTGTTATTCTTTCCATATGTATTTATAGCGTCACAACTTTTTTTTGCAACTTTTTGCCCCATTTGTTTATTTGTTTGTTGTGTTCTACATATTCTGGACTATGGCCGGCTGTTCATCCCAGCAAATACCCCCACGCCGCTAGGTGGAGCCCTTACAGCAGCATGGAGGTGCCCCGAATTCCAGCAGGGCATCATGGATATTGGAGTTTTTCTTCACAGCCCTGCTGGATACCATGGGGGGCGCAAGGGGAACCTGCAGGGAGGCCCAGAGACATTTGTGTTTACTACAATCCAGAAGTACGTCATAGTCACGGGGACGGAAGGACTTCCGGGATGAAGAAAAGAGGACTTTTTATCTGACGAAACAGTTCCGGGTTAAGCAGTATAAAGGACTCTGTGAAATCCCAGACAAACGAGCTGAGCTGGGAGGCAGGGTGGCAACGCGTCTGGGAGTTGGAGGATCGTTTATGGTATAGTTGATGAGTATTGTGGAGAGTACGGTGCTTTGTGCACTTATTAATTATAATAAAGTCAACTTGGTTGCCTGTGTCATTCAGGATTGACTTTAAAATACTGCTTATGGTTTATAAAGCCTTAAATAATCTCGCTCCATCTTATATATCGGAATGTCTGACACGTTATATTCCAAATCGTAACCTCAGATCTTCAAATGAGTGTCTCCTTAGAATTCCAAAAGCTAAACTTAAAAGAAGTGGTGAGGCGGGCGGCCTTCTGCTGTTATGCACCCAAAATCTGGAATAGCCTACCAATAGGAATTCGCCAGGCTAATACAGTAGAGCACTTTAAAACACTGCTGAAAACACATTACTTTAACATGGCCTTTTTATAACTTCACTTTAACTTAATACTGATACTCTGTATGTTCAATTCTTCATAATAACTATTCACAGTGGCTCCAAAATCCATACTGACCCCAACTCTCTCTTCTGTTTCTTTTTCCGGTTTCTTTGTGGTGGCGGCCTGCGCCACCTCCACGTACTCAAAGCATCCTGATGCACCAACATTGATGGACTGAAAGCCAGAAGTCTACGTGACCATCATCATCAGGTCCTTCCATGAAAACGCTAAATACAAAGAGGACTGTTTGACTTATGTTAGGTAGATTTCCCAGAGGGGACTGGGCGGTCAAAATGGATTTTATTTTTTTCTCCAGCATTTGGAGTTTTTTTTTGTTTTTTCTGTCCACCCTGGCCATCGGACCTTATTCTTATTCTATGTTAATTAATGTTGACTTATGTTTATTTTTTATTGTGTCTTCTATTTCTCTATTCATTTTGTAAAGCACTTTGAGCTACATTTTTTTTGTATGAATATGTGCTATATAAATAAATGTTGATTGATTGATTGATTGAACTTTTGGACTTTTATATGGTGTCTGACATTTGATCTGAGGGTTCAAGGGAGCGATAGTGCCCCTATCTGTCACAATATATGTCTGCACTGGAGGAGCTGCTTTTAATCTCATTGTACATATGTATAGTGATAATAAAAGGCATTCTATTCTATTCTATAATTGAGGTGTTTAAAATTATGAAGGGAATTAACCCAGTGAATCGAGATGGTTATTTTAAAATGAGTTCATTGTGGAAGATGAATGTTCTCTTCGTTCCCTTGTACTAATTCATGTCTGAGAAGTAAGCTTTACGAAACCATACATTATGTAAAAGCATGCTTTGCTGAGCAAAACAGAAAAAAATATTTGTCCAAAGGACTCAAGGTCTGAGCATTCCACACATGAGTCTGCCTTATCACGTCTTCCCTTAGCATAAATCTGAACGCCATAACAAACGGGGCCAAGAAATCAAGTTTTGCAAGGGGCATTGAAGACGCTCAAGGATTGTGTATAATAAACGTGTTGACTGTTGCATTTTATAATGATATTAAATCACGCATTCTAGGGGTATAAAAACTTTGCCCCACCCAACAGACGGGGTTCAGAAGAGCCCTGACGCTGTCATGTATATTTGATTGTCTGCTTTTCTGAAACTCTTCTCACTGTGACACTGCAAAATAAAGCTGCTTTATAACCTCACCTGCTGTCTTGTCTGAAGTCTTCGTCCACATCATCAAAAACACAGGGACACAGTTGGAAACTCTTTAAGAGTAAATTTCGCACAAACATTAGGAAGTTTTTCTTTACACGAAGAACGATAGACACTTGGAATAAGCGACCAGGTAGTGTGGTGGACAGTAAGACTTTAAGGACTTTCAAAACTCGACTTGATGTTCTTTTGGAAGAATTTAGTGGATAGTAGTGATGGGAACCTTGGATCATTTTACTGACTCGGACCTTTGAGTCTCGTTCAGCAAAATGAACAAATCATTTTTCGAGTCATTTCGTTCAATTCTGTTTCCGGCTCTGACTGCATAGGTTAAGCTTATGGGGCTGTCACGTGATGAACGAACGACTCGAACCCGAAGACTCGAAACAAGTGAATCAATTCCAATACAGAAACCATAGGAAGTTGCGCAAATGCTCATGCACGACTGAACGAATCACTCCGAGACGACTCGTTCTTCCCGAGTCGCATTAAAGGTTCGTTCAAAATGAATGAATCGTTCAAGAACGACCTATCACTAGTGGATAGGACTTTGTTGGGCTGAATGGCCTGTTCTCATCCAGATTGTTCTAATGTTCTAATTGTCTTGTTGATCAGAGTCAGAAAAGACAGATGAAATCCACTGTGATTCAATAAAATCTGAGGACTTCCAAGAGGTGAACACTGTTCACAGGTGCTATACACTCACTGGCCACTTTTTTAGCTACACCTGTTCCACTGCTTGTTAATGCAAATATCTAATCAGCCAATCAATGACATGGCAATAACTCAATAAATATCAACCTGTAGACCTCGTCTAGATGACCTGCTGAATTTCAAACCAAGCATCACTATGGAGAAGAAGAAAGCTGATTTAAGTGACGTTGAACGTGACACGGTTGTTGGTGCCAGACGGGCTGCTCTGAGTATTTCAGAAACTGCTGATCTTCTGGGCTTATCACACATGACCATCTGTAGGGTCATCCAGTGAGCGGCAGTTCTCTAGGCGAAAATGCCTTGTTGATGCCAGAGGTCAGAGGAGAATGGCTAGACTGGTTTGAGCTGATAGAAAGGACTGTAACTCAAATGAGCACTCGCTATAACTGAGTTATGTAGAAGAGCATCTCTGAACGCACAACACTTCAAACCTTGAAGCAGGTGGGCTACAGCAGCAGGAGACCACACCGGGTGACATGCCTGTCAGCTAAGAGCAGGCAACTGAGGCTGCAATTCACATATGGGGCTCAACAGAACTGGGCAATAGAAGATTGTATAAATGTCACCTGACTGATGAGTCTCGATTTCTGCTCTGACATTCTGATGGTAGGGTCCAAGTTGGGTGTCAACAACATAAAAGCATGGAATGGTTCAGACTGCTGGTGATGGTGTAACGGTGAGGGGGATATTTTCTTGGCACACTTTGGGCCCCTTAGTACCAACTGAGCGTCGTTTAAATACCACAGCCTACCTGAGTATCGTTGCTGACCATGTCCATCTCTTTATGATCACAGTGTGCCCATCTTCTGATTGCTCCTTCCAGCAGGATAACCCACCATGTCACAAAGCTCAGATCATCTCAGAATGGTTTCTTGAACATAACAATGAGTTCACTCCACTCAAATGGCCTCCACGGTCAGCAGATCTCAATCCAATATGAGCACCTTTGGGATGTGGTGGAACGGGAGATTCGCATCATGGATGTGCAGCCAACAAATCTGCACCAACTGTGTGATGATATCATGTCAATATGGAGCAAAATCCCTGAGGTATGTCTACATCACCTTGTTGAACCTATGCCACAAAGAATTAAGGCAGTCAAAAAATCAACTAGCAAGGTGTACCTAATAAAGTGGAACCATCTTGCCTTGTATCATCAGTTCAGGGTGCTGCTGGTGTGATGGTGTCAGTAATATTTTCTCGGCACACTTTGTGGTCCTTAGTACCAACTGAGCATCATTTGAATGCCACAGCCTACCCGAGTATAAAGCATAGAATGGTTCAGACTGCTGGTGATGGTGTAACGGTGAGGGGGATATTTTCTTGGCACACTTTGGGCCCCTTAGTACCAACTGAAAATCGTTTAAATAACACAGCCTACCCAAATATTGTTGCTGACCATGCCCATCCCTTTATGACCGCAGTGTATCCATCTTCTGATGGCTCCTTCCTGCAGGATAACACACCATGTCGCAAAGCTCAAATCATCTCAGAATGGTTTCTTGAACATGACAAGGAGTTCACTGGACTCAAATGGCCTCCACAGTCATCAGATCTCAATCCAATATGAGCATCTTTGGGATGTGGTGGAACGGGAGATTCGCATCATGGATGTGCAGCTGACAAACCTGCAGCAACTGCATGATGCTATCATGTCAATATGGAGCAAAATCCGTGAGGAATGTTTCCAGCACCTATGCCGTGAAGAATTAGGGCAGTTCTGAAGGCAACGTCTGGTCCAAAACCGGGACTAGCAAGGTGTACCTAATAAAGTGGCCAGTGAGTGTAGATAAGATAGCGTTAGGTGAACGAAAAATTCTCTAAAAATAAAAAAGTTAAAAATTACACAACAGACTGCAGTTGCCCTAAAAACGCAAGGTGACACACAGAGACGCCGCTTGATAAATGACTGCAGTGTTTATGGGAAGCCACCTGAGGGAGATGGGGACTCCCAGACGTAAGTGAGGAGGAAGTTTCTCAGGGTTATAAAAAACGCTTCCTGCCTGAGGACTCTTTATTTTGTTTTATTTATTTATATATATATATATATTTTTTTTTAAGGAAATGCTCTCTTTAATCCATGATGTGGGGGCCCAATTCTCAAACCTGTATGCTCATTATGTAAAAATTAAAAAAAAAAAAGGTGCCCAGGCCACTTGTTTAATGGGACGTGATGATGACTGATGAGTCTGCCACGGTGTGTAAGCAGCCCCACTTCAAACTTTTGGATTTTGGGAATTGCTTGAAGCTTCTTCACAAAAGACTGGAGAAAGCAGAGAGATGGAAAGAGAAAGAGAGTGGCAAAGGACTTTTGTTCAAAATTCCCACCCCAGTGGATAAGCTTACCGCATGCTATAATGAATCATAACGCTTGAAAATGCACACTGTGAACTGTTTCTCTGTGTGTGCTGAAAAGTGCCCTTTAAAAGGCGCTATATACAGAGCATTCTTCAGGGATCTGAAGATCTGTCATGCAACCTCAGAGTTTACCACCTCATGGCGATGCCTAGAAGCAGAAATGATGGCAGGATGTACAGTCGTGGCAAAACGTTTTGAGAATGACCCAAGTGTCGGTTATCATAAAGTTTGCTGCTTCAGTGTTTTTAGATCTTCTGGTCAGATGTTTCTATGGTAGACTGAAGTAGAATTACAAGCATTTCAGAAGTTTCAAAGGCCTTTATTAACAATTACATGAAGTTTATGCACAGAGTCAATATTTGCAGTGTTGGCCCTACTTTCTTTTTCGAGACCTCTGCAATTCGCCCTGGCGTGCTGGCAATCAAATTCTGGGCCAAATCCTGACTGATGGCAGCCCATTCTTGCATAATCAGAATTGGTGGGTTTTTGTTTGTCAACCCGCCTCTTGAGGACTGACCACAAGTTCTCAATGGGATTGAAGATCTCGGAAGTTTCCTGGCCATGAACCCCAAATTTCGATGTTTTGTTTCCCGAGCCAATTAGTTGTCACTTTTGCCTTATGGCCCAGTGCTCCATCATGTTGGTCACCATACTATTCTTGGATGATTAGAAGTTGCTCTCGGTGGAGGTTTTGGTCCCATTCTTTATTCATGGTTGTGTTCTTAGACAAAATGGTGAGTGAGCCCTGCACTGCCTTGGCTGACATGAATGGCCTCAGGATGCTTTACTGTTGGCGTGACACAGGACTGATGGTAGCGCCGCTCACCTTTTCTTTTATTCCGGATGCCCCAAACAGTTGCAAAGGGGATTCATCAGAGAAAATGACTTGACCCCAGCAGTCCTCAGCACTCCAATCCCAGAATATCAGTCTGTCCCTGATGTTTTTCTTGGCTTCTTTGCTGCCCTTCTTGACTCCCACCAGGCCATCCTCTACAAGTCTTCACCTCACTGTCACCTCTGCAAGCTCTGCCCTGGCGGTGCCCGCAGCTGAATCAAGTTTAGGAGACAGTCCTGGCGCTTGCTGGACTTCCTTGGGTGCCCTGAAACCTTTTTCACAACAGCAGTGCAAATGGGTTGTTTTTGTCATTTAGTTCATTTTCATGGCAAAGAGGGACTTTGCAATTCATTACAGGTCAACAGATCACTCTTCAGAACATTCTGGAGCAGATGCAAATCGCCATCATAAAAACGGAGGCAGCAAACTTTGTGAAAATTAAGATTTGTGTCATTCTTAAAACCTTTGGCCATGACTGTACTATCTCACGACGATAAAGGTCCGAATATGAGCCTCTAGATGGTTTGTGGGTGGTGAGCGGGTTAGATCTGGCCAGTGCCATCCACCGCTCAGAGTCTAGAGTCATGGAGAATTTAACAACATTGACCCCTGGTACACCAAAAACCAGAAGGCTACTCAGAAAACTGCATCAGCTGGACCCAAATGTGCATTAACCCATCTAAATGTTATATAGTATATCCATCATTACCAATGTAAAGTTCTTCATCAGAGATGATATCTGAACAGCCCTGTAAAAGCCTTGGCAGATGGTATTATGCCACTTGAAAAAGTACAGAGCAAGTTCAGTGTTTTCTAGAAGGAAATTTCCAGTCCATCGATAAGACCATGCTGCCAGGCATAATGAAGCTGTGCTACTTGTAGTTTGGGCTAATGCCACAAATATTATGGCCACTAAAAGTCTATGGGGTCCCCATTTTTCAGTAGTGGAGTACACATCTAAAAATTCAGATGTGAATGTCAGCAGGCTTTAGGAACCAAGTGACCCCAACTATTCTACAACATTTCAGTAATTATTTACCTCTCTGATGCTGATCTTTTTGATTATAAAATAGGCCATTACGATAGCAGTTGACGAGAAGAATTCAGCATTAATTGCAGAATTACGGTATTTGAGGGTTCCTCAGTCTAGAGGGCCTCTTTCTGTTGCACAATTTGGCTCAAAATCTAATCAGCACCTTGTCATCTCATAACAGGCTCAAGTTTCGAGTTTGAGATTTTTCCTTTCCGCCTTTTTAGCTATAGACCGTCCTCGAGAAACTGTGACACACAGACAGACAGACAACCCATCATCGAGATATCCATTTTTTTCGGTATCAGGGAACCCTAAAATGTAGAGATCCGTTGAAAATTGGAGATCGAAATTTTTGACGACCCTAAAGCTTTTGGCTCCCTTACAGACGATAGGTTATGGTGGGGGAAGGGTGCAAAGCAAAAATTACATGAATATATATAAATATATAAAACATCAGGCATGGGCAATGGAGGACTCCTCTGAGGGCTGGGGAAAGATATGTCATAACCTGTTAAGACGAGAGGGGGAGCTACCGCTGACTTTGTCCTGTCTCTCTTCTTCCCTCACAGCTCCGAGAGACCGCCCAAAAGGGCAATTAGCACCGCCCCTTCCAGGCATGTCGCCATAAAGGACGAGCAGCCTAAAGAGGGGAGTCTTTTGCTGGAAGACTCGAGTAAGCCACACTGCTGAGATTGAAATGAACTCCTGAGAAGGAGGAACCCTGGACTGGGGAACAGCGCATTTGCTCATTTTATCGTTTCCTTTTGTTTTTGTTTACTTCATCTGGTGACGAATGAAAGGGACAGCCTGGTTGGCATCCCAAACTTCTGACTGATTCCAGTCTGTCCATCCAGCGCCCGACCACACTATATATATATATATATATATATATATATCTACAGTGGTATGAAAAACTATTTGCCCCCTTCCTGATTTCTTATTCTTTTGCATGTTTGTCACACAAAATGTTTCTGATCATCAAACACATTTAACCATTAGTCAAATATAACACAAGTAAACACAAAATGCAGTTTATAAATGATGGTTTTTATTATTTAAGGAGAAAAAATCCAAACCTACATGGCCCTGTGTGAAAAAGTAATTGCCCCCTGAACCTAATAACTGGTTGGGCCACCCTTAGCAGCAATAACTGCAATCAAGCGTTTGCGATAACCTGCAATGAGTCTTTTACAGCGCTCTGGAGGAATGTTGACCCACTCATCTTTGCAGAATTGTTGTAATTCAGTTTTATTTGAGGGTTTTCTAGCATGAACCGCCTTTTTAAGGTCATGCCATAGCATCTCAATTGGATTCAGGTCAGGACTTTGACTAGGCCACTCCAAAGTCTTCATTTTGTTTTTCTTCAGCCATTCAGAGGTGGATTTGCTGGTGTGTTTTGGGTCATTGTCCTGTTGCAGCACCCAAGATCGCTTCAGCTTGAGTTGACGAACAGATGGCCGGACATTCTCCTTCAGGATTTTTTGGTAGACAGTAGAATTCATGGTTCCATCTATCACAGCAAGCCTTCCAGGTCCTGAAGCAGCAAAACAACCCCAGACCATCACACTACCACCACCATATTTTACTGTTGGTATGATGTTCTTTTTCTGAAATGCTGTGTTCCTTTTACGCCAGATGTAACGGGACATTTGCCTTCCAAAAGTTCAACTTTTGTCTCATCAGTCCACAAGGTATTTTCCCAAAAGTCTTGGCAATCATTGAGATGTTTCTTAGCAAAATTGAGACGAGTCCTAATGTTCTGTTTGCTTAACAGTGGTTTGCGTCTTGGAAATCTGCCATGCAGGCCGTTTTTGCCCAGTCTCTTTCTTATGGTGGAGTCGTGAACACTGACCTTAATTGAGGCAAGTGAGGCCTGCAGTTCTTTAGACGTTGTCCTGGGGTCTTTTGTGACCTCTCGGATGAGTTGTCTCTGCGCTCTTGGGGTAATTTTGGTCGGCCGGCCACTCCTGGGAAGGTTCACCACTGTTCCATGTTTTTGCCATTTGTGGATAATGGCTCTCACTGTGGTTCGCTGGAGTCCCAAAGCTTTAGAAATGGCTTTATAACTTTTACCAGACTGATAGATCTCAATTACTTCTGTTCTCATTTGTTCCTGAATTTCTTTGGATCTTGGCATGATGTCTAGCTTTTGAGGTGCTTTTGGTCTACTTCTCTGTGTCAGGCAGCTCCTATTGAAGTGATTTCTTGATTGAAACAGGTGTGGCAGTAATCAGGAAATTGAACTCAGGTGTGATACACCACAGTTAGGTGATTTTTGAACAAGGGGGCAATTACTTTTTCACACAGGGCCATGTAGGTTTGGATTTTTTTCTCCCTAAATAATAAAAACCATCATTTAAAAACTGCATTTTGTGTTTACTTGTGTTATATTTGACTAATGGTTGAATGTGTTTGATGATCAGAAACATTTTGTGTGACAAACATGCAAAAGAATAAGAAATCAGGAAGGGGGAAAATAGTTTTTCACACCACTGTATATATATTTGTGTGTATATATATATATATATATATACACAGTGGAACCTCGGTTTACGAGTAACTTGGTTTACAAGTGTTTTGCAAGACAAGCAAAAGTTTTTAATAAATTTTGACTTGATAAACAAGTGATGTCTTGCAATACGAGTAGTATGGATACACTTTGTCTGCTGAGCGTCATGTGATCACAACTGAGCTGATGGTTCTTCTCTCTCTCTCTCCTTATCTCGCTCGCTCGCCCAGCACATCTCTCTCTCTTATCTCGCCGCCGCCGCCAGCGTGTCTCTCTCTCTCTCCTTATCTCGCTCGCCCAGCGCGTCTCTCTCTCTCTCTCTGGCAATCGTCTCCTATTCTCCGTCTGTGTGCCTCACTCATATAGTCAACATCCGTACGAGCGTATACTGTTTACTACAGCATTGTGACTGTGTGTGTGTGTGTGTGTGCTGTGAACTGCGAGTCCCCATCTTGCTCCCCAAAACACGAAGCTGAGTCTCAGTACTTTAACACCAGCTTTATTCAGCTTGAAACAGCAACAGCGCTGTTACTTACTGTAGCGGGATCTTTATAATGTTCCTTGTATGACCCATTGACGGCAGGCGCTTATTTTATGTCTGCGATCTTTTTGGATGCGCTTACACGGTGAACTGCTACAGCGCTGGGAGACTGCGATTGCTTTGGGACGCTCTTCTGTGTGTCGTCCTGTTGGGTGGAATCCCACATGAGTTTAGAAACTCACTCACACCAGCCATGATTCTTTTTAAAGGTAAAGTGCAGGTTAATTTGTATTACGTATTTTACTTTATATTTTGTATTAATCATTTTTATATGAATAGTTTTGGGTTGTGGAACGAATCATCTGAGTTTCTATTATTTCTTATGGGGAAATTCGCTTTGATATACGAGTGCTTTGGATTGCGAGCACGTTACCGGAACGAATTATGCTCGCAAACCGAGGTTCCACTGTATATGGCTTCACCACCTGAGGCCACAGGTCCGCCACGCCCTCGACCCTCTGCAGTTTGTATATCAGAAGAAGGTGGGAGCGGAGGATGCCATCATCTATATCGTTGTCGGGCAACCGGTGCGCCGCAGCGCACTGGTGCACTGTGGAATTTTCTAGGGGCGCCGTGAAAACGTTTGTAAAATATTTAAAATTCCTAGTGTTTTTGAACTTTTGGTTGATTAAAAAGATAATGTTTAAAAAGAAATATTTTATGTTGGAAAAACAGATAACGGTTAATCAGATCGTTGAATAAACAAATGTATTTATTTTGAATGCAAGTTAAAATTTTCGCTGTTCACCATTCATCATAATATCAACACCAGTGGTGTCAAAAACACATCTTGTGAGACTTAAAAAGTCTCGTTGTTAGGAGCTCACTGTACGGATACGGAAATGAAGTCTAAGAAACGTGAGAGACTTCAAATGATCGACAAGGAAATGCTTGTCTGTCTTTCGAAAATAGATCCTCGCATCAATCTCATATGTGCTGAAAAACAATCTCAACGTTCACATTAATTAAATTTAAGATTTATCCTTTGATTCCTTTATTAATAAAATGTCTTTCAAACTTGTAAAATTAACTGTTTTTACTGGCAATTGTCAATAAATTGTGTCGTCACAACTTTATTTATGGCCAGTCCCTCAGGTGCGCTGCGAAAGAAAATTTTTGGACTTAGTGCGCCGCAACTCGAAAAAGGTTGCCTTTCACTGATCTATATGCTACACCGATCCCTCTCCCACTTGGACAGAGGCAGTGGTGCTGTAAGAATTATGTTTCTGGACTTCTCTAGCGCCTTCAAGACCATCCAACCTCTGCTCCTCAGGGACAAGCTGACAGATATGGGAGAAGATTCATATCTGGTGACATGGATCATGGACTATCTTACAGACAGACCTCAGTATGTGCGCCTCAGGAACTGCAGGTCTGACATTGCGTTCCGCAGCACAGGAGCGCCGCAGGGGACTGGACTTTCACCGGTCCTGTTTAGCCAACATACATCGGACTTCCAATACAACTTGGAGTCCTGCCACGTGCAAAAGTTCGCTGATGACACTGGTATGGTGGGCTGCATCAGGAGTGGGCAGGAAGAGGAGTATAGGAACCTAATCAAGGACTTTGTTAAAAGGTGCGACTCAAATCACCTACAACTGAACACCAGCAAAACCAAGGAGCTGGTGGTGGATTTTAAGGAGGACCAGGCCCCTCATGGACCCCGTGATCATCAGAGGTGAATGTGCAGAGGGTGCAGACCTATAAATACCTGGGAGTGCAGCTGGATGATAAACTGGACTGGACTGCCAATACTGATGCCCTGTGTAAGAAAGGTCAGAGCCGACTATACTTCCTTAGAAGGCTGGCATCCTTCAACATCTGCAATAAGATACTGCAGATGTTCTATCAAATGGTTGTGGCGCCCTCTTCTACACGGTGGTGTGCTGGGGAGGCAGCATAAAGAAGAGGGACGCCTCACGCCTGGACAAACTGGTGAGGAAGGCAGGCTCTATTGTAGGCACGGAGCTGGACAGTTTGACATCCGTGGCAGAGCGACGGGCGCTGAGCAGACTCCTGTCAATCATGGAGAATCAACTGCATCCACTAAACAGGATCATCTCCAGACAGAGGAGCAGCTTCAGTGACAGACTGAGGAGACCCCACACTATGTGACTCTTCAATTCCACCGGGGGGGGTAAACGTTAACATTATACAAAGTTATTGTCTGTTATACCTGCATTGTTATCACTCTTTAATTTAATATTATTCTTTATCAGTATGCTGCTGCTGGAGTATGGGAATTTCCCTTTGGGGATTAATAAAGTACCTATCTATCTATCTATCTATCGATCTATCTATTATATAGTACTTCTCACTCACTCTATCTATCTATTATATAGTACTTCTCACTCACTCTATCTATTATATAGCTCTTCTCACTCTATCTATTTATCTATCTAGCTATCTATCTATTATATAGTCCTTCTCACTCTATCTATCTATCTATCTATTATATAGTATTTCTCACTCACTCTATCTATCTATACAGTATGTATGTATATATATATATAAACATCTACGCATGGAAGTGTATGTGTCTGTCTGTTTGGCCCGGAAGTGAGAGGTGGAGTCGGGGTAAAGGCTCCACCTCCAAGGAAACAGAAACTTGCTTAGCTGCTAATAACACAAGTGTGGCGAACACATCAGCAAAACGAAAACTCCTAGAAGAGAGACGCCCAGAGCAATTCCCTACAATTACCTGACATCTCTACATTTCAATTTTTTCTCGATGATTTCAATAGTTTCTAGGACCACATGCTTTTTACAACACAGGCTTACACAGCTAGTATACATAATTACTTGGGGGGCTTACTCCCTGCTTGCTTTGCTGGCCAACCCCCATTTTTTGCACTACATGCCAGCCCCTTCACGTCTCTGCCGCTCGTGTTGTGAAGAGGCGGACTGAACACACCCCAAAGAGACGCTGTCACTTCTCCGAATCCCCCTCTTAAATGGTGACACAATGGGAAACAAATACCGTTTTTTTTACCTTCTCTTTGCTCGATAAGCTGCTGGATTGCTGCTACTGCTGCCGTGCCATGTGATCTGCATTTCGCGCAACACTTCAAACATTTAAAAGCCTGTACAGCAGCCGTCCTACTCTTTGTCTTTTATTTTAGGACCTGGGCAAGGTTAAATCTCTTGGCACTCTTAGTTAAGTCTTGTCTCCTGGGACGTGAGTTCTTGATATTTTTTAGTTTATAATTTAAAAATTCTGAATTCTGAAAAGAATGATACCAAACATATATATGTAGGTTTTAAAATAATTTCTTTGCACTTTTAGGTTTAGGATTGTATATATAGAGAGTATATATATCATGTAATACTGTACACGTGCGCTTAGGAGGAAGCTAAATAGACGTAATGAAGGTAATTTCACGCTAGGCCAGGGGGTGGCAGGATGCACTAAACCTTCCTCTGTTATTTCTGAAAACCAAATAGGGGAAATTCTGCCTGATTTAGCTCAACGACTTCTGGTTCCGCCCCCAAGAAAGATATCATTTCCCGGTTCAAAAAAGAAAGACGTCACTCCCAGTCCCGGCCTCAAGAGTGACATCACTTCCAGTTTTGATCTAAATGACATCACTTCCTTTAAAGCGCCATCTTTGGTTTAACTGACCAGTTCAGTGTTGGACTCCAGCCAGGGAAATTATACGGGTGGCTGTCTCAAACCTTTTTTGTTTGTGTGTCAAGTCTGGTTATTTCACAATATTATATATATATATATATATATATATATATATATATATATATATAAAATAGTAATAATAGAGGTTAATGATATACATTAATCTTGGGAATCCAACAAAATTCAAATCCGGTAGCTGTCACCTGGCCCACCAAGACTCACGTCTACTGAGAGCATCCACTAAACTTCAGGTTCGTATAAATAGGGAGAATTGATGCTAGAGGTCATCTTTGTATGTCTCTGTTTTTGCCATTAGTAGAGTAGGTGCCTTGGAGCTCATATATACTTTATATATTATAAAATCTTTTAAGTGCTTATAGCCTCAAAGGTCTTTATCTGACCCTGACCTTCACGACACACACTTCAGTCATGAAGGAATCCTGAAAATCCACGACTCAAGCTCGGGTGCACATGTATGTTGTGACAGGGGCTTGGCGTCGTTACCCAGCCAGGACGCCCCAGCACACTATATTCAGGAGGAGCAGCCATGGAAATTGCAATACCTCCCCCTGAACACTAGTTGGCCGCCTCCCTGGGGTGGAACAGTGCCTCGGGTTCCCGTAGGGCATCCTGGGAATTGGAGTTGGGTGCATCCTTGGGTCCCGCAGCTACCTCCAGGGGGCACTGTATTCGGGACTCCTGAGCCCATGTGGGCAACCAATTCATCACACCCGGAAGTACAGCCGGAAATCGGAGATCAAGCACCTGGAGCACTTCCAGGTGAACTATAAAGGGAGCCAGCGACCACCACTCAGGGGCCAGAGTCAGGACACGGTTGCTGGGAAGGAGAGGAGGTGCCAAAGACGAGTAAATAATTGTGTTTATTGTGTGCTTGGGACTGTGTTGTGACTGTGGGTACGGGGAAGGCATAGCCCACAGACAAAGAAAATGAAAGAATGCCTCCCGTGTCTAATCTGCGTTGGGCACTATATAGCGCTTATCTTACAATGTCCATGGACTCCCAAACCTCCATCCCTTCTGTCTACTGCTGCTCCAAGTGACTCATCAACATAGGATTGCATGGCAACTTTGTCCCTAAGTCGCTCCTCCCTGAACAGAAAAACATAAGAAATCAGACAAATGACAAGAGATCATTCAGTCCATTTGTCACTCGCTTGTTTAGCTCATAGCTAAGCTGTCCCAATATCTCCTCCAGATCCCTCTTAAAGGTGCTCAAGGTTTTCTCTTCAACTTCATGTCTTTGTCGCTTGTTTCAGATTCTCACAACTCTTTACGTGAAGTAGTGCTTCCTGGTTTCTGAAACGTACTTCCCCTTAATTTCCACGGGTGTCCTTGAGAATGTGATCTGCTGTGGAAAGAATTCTGCTGGATCAACCTTATCAAGGCCTGTGAGGGTTTGGAAGACCTGGATGAGGTCCCCACACAATCTTCTCTGCTCAGACAAACCAAAATTAATTCTCTGTGTCTTAATTCTCGGGATGCTCCTGGTTGCTTTCCTCTGCTCATTTTCCATATTTAACTTTCTTGGTATTGTGACACGTGTGTCACTCTCTTGAACCCGAAAGACAAGGCTTATTCTCAGGACCTCAGGAGAACCTCCTTTATTATTAAACTTTAAATATGAACAGCATGTGTACATATGAGTTCAGCTCCGTGGTATAATTCAGAGCTACGATCTATGAAAGCAACTGGCCGACGCCTTGAGAGAATGTCACATAAGACCGGTCTCACTGTTCACAGCCAGGCTTTCTCTGACCATCAAAGGGCTTACAGGGATGCACTAACTGCTGCCAAGAACACCCATTACGGCAGAATAATAGAAAGTGGCCATGATAACCCAAGGGTTTTGTTCTCTGTAGTTAATAAATTACTTCAACCTGCATCTGGCCCCATTACCTCCTCTATTGAAGTCTGAGAAAAATTCCTCCACTTTTACCGCAATAACATCAAAGATCTAAATAATTCAACTAACATAAATCCATCATCCATTTACATCCTTCCCTGTCTTCCCACTCCATCCAGCTCCTTCTCTAAGTTCTCACCAGTCACATTAGCATTTATTAATGACCTGCTTTGTAAGATGAGGCCGACTACTTGTGTACTGGACTCCATCCCCAGCACACTTCTTAAATCCTGCCTCCATGCCATAATACCGGACTGTTATGACAATAATAAAGGAGAAAGTAGGATGAAATGACACCTTTTATTGGCTAACTAAATAGATTACAAATGCAAGCTTTTGAGGCAGCTAAGGCCCCTTCCTACTTTCTCCTGTATTAATTTATGGCTAACACGGTACAACTCTCTACTGCTATGGGCAATAATAAACTCATCCCTCGACTCTGGCTCTGTGCCGCTCACTTTTAAAATCGCTTCTGTAACCCCAGTGTTAAAAAAGTCTGATCTTGATGGTGACGATCTTAACAATTTTCGGCCTATTTCCCATTTACCTTTCCTGTCAAAAGCTCTTGAGCGTGTTGTAGCCTCCCAGCTCACCAACTACTTAACTTCTAATAATTTAATGGCACCCTTTCAGTCGGGTTTCAGGGTGCAGCACAGCTGTGAAACTGCTCTGCTATGGGTAACCAATGATTTGCTTATGGCAGCAGACTCTGGACAAAGCAGCATATTAATTCTGTTAGACCTCAGTGCAGCATTTGACACTCTGGTCAGACATGACATTCTACTGTCCAGAATGGAGAACATGCTGGGTATCTCTGGCACTGCCCTCCAGTGGTTCAAGTCCTATCTGACTGATAGGTGAGAGTTTGTTAGTCTTGGCACCAGCAGGTCCAGCTCAGCTCCAGTCACACAAGCAGCTCCTCAGGGCTCTGTCCTCGGCCCTCTTCTCTTCTGTATTTATATGCTTCCCCTTGGCCATATTATCTCTAGCTATGGACTGGGCTATCATTTTTATGCAGACGATACTCAATTTTAAAATTGAAACTTCATCAGAGTTTTCTCAGCTCACATCCTGCCTCAGTGAAATTAAAACCTGGATGGAGCAGAACTCTTTAAAATTACATTGCAACAAAACCGAACTCCTGCAAATTGGGACTAAAGTGCAACTTAATAAAATAAATCCTTCCCAGTCCATCTTGGCGGTGATCTCATCAGACCTGCCTCTACTGCAAAGAATCTTGGTGTCATTTTTGATTCCTCCCTCTCTTATTTCTCCCACATAAACCACATTAAGAAACTTTCTTACTTTCACCTCCGTAACATATCACGTGTTCGCTCCTTCCTCTCTTTTTCTAACGCTGAGAAACTTGTCCCTGCTTTTATCACATCCCACATCGATTATTGTAACTCGCTACTGGCAGGTGCCCCTTCTAATCTTATATCACAGCTCCAGCTTATTCAAAACTCTGCTCTAAGAGTCCTCACTCGAACCAGCAGCAGCGAGCACATCACACCCATCCTGCTCCGTCTTGTGTATATTACAGAATCGAATATAAAATCCTACGAATAACCTACAAAGCCTTAAATAACCTCGCGCCAAACTACATCAGTGACCTTCTCCATCACTATGTGCCTGTCCGCCCACTAAGTTCCTCTGATTCTGGCCATCTTGTTGTGCCCCACACTAATCTACACTCCATGGGTGACAGCAGGGCCTTCAGCTGTATAGCGAGTGCCCAGACTCTGGAATGACCTCCCGAAGTGAATCAGATCAGCTGACTCCATGAATTCTTTTAAAAAACAACTCAAAACTCATCTAACTTAACTTAACAATCTGCCCTTTCTTTCAGTTTACCTCTCTGTCCAGGTGTTCATGATAATTTGTGTGTCAGTTATATCACAAATTAGGTTATTTGTTAGGTTTTTCTTTTAGTATTGAATTTAGTATTTTACTCTGGTTTATTGTCCTTTATTCTATTTAATGCTTTGCTATCTGTTTCATTGTTCTATTCAGGAAAACATTTGTATCCAATGTCACATATACCCTGCTGTTTTTCTTTCTAAGACTCTATGAAGCACCTTGAGAATGGGAAAGGTGCTATATAAATGAAATGTATTATTATTATTATTAGCCCTGCGGTGGGTTGGTGCCCTGCCTGGAGTTTGTTTCCTGCCTTGCGCCCTGAGTTGGCTGGCATTGGCTCCAGCAGACCTCCGTGACACTGTAGTTAGGATATAGTGGGTTGGTTGATGGATGGATGGATGGATGATTATTATTATATTGAAATACATAGGGGCGGCATGGTGGTGCAGTGGGTAGCACTGCTGCCTTGCAGTTAGGAGACCCGGGTTTGCTTCCTGCGTGAAGTTTGCATGTTCTCCCCATGTCTGCGTAGGTTTCCTCCTACAGTCCAAAGACATGCAGGTTAGGCACATTCACGATTCTAAATTGTCCCTAGTGTGTGTGTGTGTGTGTGTGTCTGTGCCCTGCCTGGGGTTTGTTTCCTGCCTTGTGCCCTGTGTTGGCTGGGATTGACTCCAGCAGACCCCCGTGACCCTGTGTTAAGGTACAGCAGGTTGGATAATGGATGGATGGATTTATACAAGGCACCTTTCTAAGCAATCAAGGACACTGAACAAACAATAAATAAAAAAAAAAAAACACATTATAAACAAAACTTAAAACATCAGATGGATGGAGGAAGAGGATCTAAGGTTACAGGAGGGAATGGCAACATGAAGGTGGTCAGACAGATATGGAGGGGTGAGGTTATGAATGGCCTTAAATGTTAATAGCAGAATTTTAAAATCTATTTGAAACTTAATCGGGAGCCAATGAAGCTGCTGAAAGACCGGAGTAATAAGGTGAATAGATGGGGTTCGAGTAATGATGCGAGCAGCAGAATTCTGGACTAGCTGAAGCTTATGGAGAGATTTATTAGAGAGTCCAAAGAGGAGTCCAGACGAAAAGAAACAAGACTGTGAACAAGAATGGCGGTGGGATCGGGAGTGAGGGAGGGACGGATGCGATTTAATATTACGTAGGCGGAAGTAAGCAGACCGGGTGATATTATTAATGCGAGGTTGGAAAGATAGAGTACTGTCGAGGATGATACCCAGACTCTTGACCTGAAAGATTTTAAAAGATTTAGGTTTTAAAAGGTCAAACAGGGAAAAATGAAAAATCCACAAGGCCAGCACAATGTGCCTTTCCAGGTCTGAATTCCACCATAATGCAGCGTACCGGAAAAAACATTTTATCAGTTTTGTGGCACCTCTGGCAGCTGGCATCTGGATGTTCTGATGGCTTGACAGACACTCATCAGCAATGAAGGCAGTGAAGGCTTAATTGGCACACGCTCAGCAGCGCATTATTTAACGTTAATGAAACTTGTGCCTCAAGCCATAATTAGTGCTCACGTGTCCCAGTAATGTCAGAGGAAAATGATGAACAGAAATAAGAAAAGAAAAAAAAAAAGATTAATGCACTTCAGAGAATTACACAGGAGATGATAACATAGAGGGTATGCTGCACTGAAGACGATCGGCAGAGAAAAGACTCGGAACACGCAAAAGTCCTCAAGTTCAGAATTATATTTAGTAGTAGTACTAGTAGCAGTAGTAATGGTATCCTTACTAATTATCCAGGCTTATTATCTCTCCATGCAGTCATCTGATCAATGCAAGGACACTTTTTGTAGGGGCGCCATTGTAGAACATGAAACGCTTGCTCTGCAGTTCACTTACATTTGTGAGTTAACCACCATGGATGTCTTTGCATGATGAGAGCAAACCCTTGGCACACACATGCGCTTAGGAGGCAGTCAACAAGCCCTGAAGTGAGTGAAACATCGGAAGATGAACGGTTGATTTATGATTTATATCACATCAAAAGAAGAAATAGAAGATCCAATATACTCACCACACCAACTTCCGGATTCCCAAGATGGCCGCCCCACATCACTTCCACACTCGGCTCCAGATGAAAACGTTAATTTCCGGTCTCCCGCTGATGATGTCACTTCGGTCACCTCAATAATAACATCACTTCTGGTTGCCCGGTGATGATGTCACTTCGGTCACCTCAATAATATCATCACTTCTGGTTGCCCGGTGATGACGTCACTTCCGCCACCTCAATAAAAACGTCACTTTCCGCTCGCCTGGTGATGACGCCACTTCCGTCCACCCGTTACAACGTCATCTCCCGCCACATCATTTCCGCCAGACATCCTTTTCCTCTATTAAAGCCCCATTTCACTGTTTCAACTTGTCAACTGTTTTTTTTTTCCCCAAATACTTTCTTTGCTTTGTCCGCCGGACAATATACGGGGTTATTCCCCAACTCTTTGTTTGTTGTGGAAATCCTCTTTATTTCACAATACCCTACAGAATTTTAATAAATTTTTTTTTATCAATACAATTTAATACAAGTACATACTATGGACACCGGGGAGGGGGAATACATCTCGCCAAACCCCAGACACAACAGACACAGAGTCCAAGTTCAGCACACAAGACACGTTTATTCAGCTGTGGGAATCGCTTTTGTCTTGTTCCCCACAGTACCACAATTCCCAAGTACAGTACAATGCAGCACCCTTTTTCATTTCTTCTCTTTCTACCTCCCCTCTTTTGGGCAGTAAGCTTCATCCACCCCCTCCCGACTCTGGCTCTTCAACTGGAGTGAGGTGGTTTCAGGTGTTCCTTGACTTTTGCCTGGCAGCACTTCTGTGTGTAGTGGAAGTGCTGCAACACAGGTCTCCACAATACCTGCAGCACCCCCTGGTGGAGCCCACAAAATCCAATAGGGCTGCACCAAACTCCAATTCCCATGGAGCCCTGAGGCACCGCTGTAACCCAGGGGGACTGCCATCTATCACTCTTGGGGAGATAATGCCCTGAATAAACTCTCTCTCAAGCCCTTCTGTTACCCCAGCATCCCGAGCCGCATGAGGGCCCTGACTGTCCGCCACAATACTTAAATGAAATTGTAACATTGGATTATTAAAAATTTAAGGAAAAGGACTGAAGGTAACTAAAGGGTTGACAAAATGCAGCTTAAAGCTCGAGCACATGAGGGCTGCCTCATCATAGTGGAGCCACCAACATAATTACTAAGGTTAAAATGAAGTAAATGAGTAATGAACACCCCCTTAAAATATGAGGGAAAACTCATGAGAAAGTCCAAATACCCGTTGTAAGAGACGGCCGGCTGCTCAACCCGGCCGGGACGCCCCTGTGATGGGATGGGGGAAGGCAGCTTTTCAAGGACCCAGCCTCCCCCAAAACTCTAGATGGCACCTTAACTGGACTGCAGCGGTGCCCCAGATTCCCACAGGGCACTACGGGGCATGGAGTTCAGCAACACAGTCCTGCTGGGTAATGCTAATCTTTACTATCATTTTTTTAAGACTTTCGAATTTTTCAACTTCCATTATCTCTAACCAGCTCTGCCTGTGTATCGCACCAATGTTTTTGAATTCTTTATGGACGTTCTACTTTGTCATCTATTCTTTATCTTTCATTTCCGGCCCTGGGTGTGGTTACATCTCTTGACACAAAATCTTGTCTCACAGGACATGAAAGTATCTCTCTGAAAAAGTCACGTCTCGTCTCTCTTCCTGAGATTTTTTTTTTATTATAATAGAGAGATGGATATTTGGAAAACAAGCCTTATTCAAATGAGATATGCTTGAGCCGAGCCTTAATTTGAAAATCATGCTTCATGGAACAGCCCCAGCTTAATTCAATTTATGGCAACAAAACCCATCTTACCTATTCATTTTAATATTTCTTGTATTATGATTTTGTGTTTAATTAATATATAATCTTACCAATCAATATTATTATTATTCTCTTACTAGTTCAACCCAGTTTATGACAGCATTACGTCATCCATCCATTCATTTTCAAATCCACTTATCTTGAGCAGGGTTGCCCTTGATGATGATGACAATGATGATTATTAATCGGAGTAATATTGCCATTGTTACTCTTGTTGTTGTTGTTATTACATAATATTCTTGTACTAGTTTAACCTAAATTATGACAGCATAATGCCATCATCCATACATTCATTTATCCTGAACAGGTTTAACCTTGATGATGATGATGATCAGTATTATTATTGACGTTGTTGTTGTTCTGATAACATAGCATTCTCTTTCTAGTTAACCCAGTTAATAACAACATTACTCCATATAATATACATTTTCAAACTCTCTTATCCTGAGCAGGGTTACACTTGATGATGGTGATAATTATTATTATTATTATTGTTGATGTTGTTGTTCTTATTACACAACATTTTCTTACCATTTAACCCAATTACTAACAGCATTACGTCATCCATCCATTCATTTTCAAACCCACTTATCCTAAGCAGGTTGGCCCTTAATGGTGATAATGATTCTGATTATTATTATTATTATTATATAGCATTCTCTTACCAGGGCGGCACGGTGGCGCAGTGGGGTGCGCTGCTGCCTCGCAGTTAGGAGACCTAGGTTTGCTTCCCGGGTCCTCCCTACGTGGAGTTTGCATGTTCTCCCCGTGTCTGCATGGGTTTCCTCCCACAGTCCAAAGACATGCAGGTTAGGTGCAGTGGCGATCCAAAATTGTCCCTAGTGTGTGCTTGGTGTGTGTGTGCACCCGACATTGGGCTGGCGCCCCGCCCGGGGTTTGTTTCCTGCCTTGCGCCCTATGTTGGCTGGGTTTGGCTCCAACAGACCCCCGTGACCCTGTAGTTAGGATATAGTGGGTTGGATAATGGATGGATGGATTCTCCTACCAGTTTATGCCAATATTAAAGTATGCCATCATCCATCTATTAATTTTTAAACCCACTTGTCTTGAGCAGGGTTACCCGTGATGATGATGATGATGTTGATAATGATAATAATGATTATTATTATTATTGACGTTGTTTTTGTTCTTATTACATAACATTCTCTTACTAGTTTACCCAATTAATGACAGCATTATGCCATCCGTCCATTCATTTTTAAACCCACTTATCCTGACCAGGTTTGCCCTTGATGGTGACGACACTGATAATTCTGATTATCCATCCATCCATTATCCAAATAGCTATATGCTAACTACAAGGTCACAGGGGTCTTCTGGAGCCAATCCCAGCCAACACAGGGCACAATGCAGGAAACAAACCCTGGGCAGGGCACCAGCCCACCGCAGAGCTTGGATTTTGATTATTATTATTATTATTATTATTATTATTATTATTATTATTACATAACATTCTTTTACCAGTTTAACCCAGTTTATGACAGCATTACCTCATCCGTTCATCCATTCATTTATTTTCAAACCCACTTATCCTTAGCAGAATTGTCCTTAACTATTATTATTATTATTATTATTACCACCCATTAATATTTAAATTAGTCAGTCAGTCATTGTCCAACCCGCTATATCCTAACATAGGGTCAAGGGGGTCTGCTGGAGCCAATCCCAGCCAACACAGGGCACATGGCAGGAACAAATCCCCAGGCAGGGTGCCAGCCCACCACAGGGCACACACATACACACCCAACACACCAAGTATATACGAGGGACAATTTAGGATTGCCAATGCAACTAACCTGCATTAAAGTAATATTATTATTATTACTACCATTATTATTACCACCCATCAATATTTAAATTATTATTATTATTATTATAACATAACATAACTTAACATAACATTCTTAAACCTGCAGAACCCCATTCATGACAGGGTTACACGCTCTTAACTGTTGTTTTCATTGTTTCTATTCCTATAACTTTATTATGATGTCATATTATAATCTTCCCCCACAATACTATTGTTATTATTATTATTATTATATAGTATTTTGACATCATCATATCATCTCTGTCTGATCATTTTAGGTACCCCCGCGTCTGCCGCCTGATAAACACATGCTAATGTGCTGTATATGAGACGATTCCTCTCACGACATCATTAGGCAGGCCGCCTTTGTCAGCAGTTGCTGTTTTGCACGCTGGCCCTAATGGAAATTTAATGAAATTTTTCATCTATAAAAGCAGAGCCTTTTAGGGCAGAACATTTTCTGTGTGTTCATTTTAAAAATGCACACTATTTGCCTATTGATTCATTAGCTGTTTAATGCATGGTGAAATAATGAATACGCTGTCACGGTAGAAATTCTGCGTTGTTGCCCGGAGCGGCGAGTGCTCTGCTAGGTGCATCTCAAGGGTACTAATAAGAGTCATTTAATGAAGGAGAGCTCAATGGCCTCACTTTTGACGTATGCGTTGGTGTCAGACAGAGGAGTTATGGAATGGGATGTAGCAGAGAATAATGAAATGGCGGATACCACTAAAGAACTAACGCCAGCCGTCTTACAAGTGTATTGAGACTGCAGGCTGCCTTGCTGTCATTCCTCTTGTTGAATCAGGCCCTCAGACAATTCGTTGTTCAGTCGTTTCTTGAGGCCATCACAACAGACAGCAATGGTCACTAACTTAACTCTTTCTCCTTTAGTTTTTTTCTCTGCCAGTCCTTTATTTCAGTGCTCATGCTTTGGACTTTGGATCATGTTTGATTTTTTGCTTTACCTCGGTGTGTACTCAGAGCTTTTTTAACCTGATCTGCTAACAGATCTCCAGAGCCCTTCAGACTCACCATGTCTACTGTAATGGAGATTCAGTCTTAGAGTTCTTTCAGTTATATTAATTAAGACTTGTAATGCAATAAACCCCTGGTTATTCACTCCCTGGCTGGAAGCATAAAACACAGCTTTCCTTATTATTCATAAAAAGCACTGCAGTGAATGATCATACCAAGTACAATGTCACAAGAATGACAATAAGACATCATAAAGGTTTGGGGCAGCCATTCATAAAATATGTCTTGGCTGCAAAAAGGAATTTGTTAAAGATAGTGAGTTGTTCACAAGACTGAGTCCAAAACAAAACTGTAGTAAATAGTCAAGATGGCGGCTTTAAAGGCCAGTGGAGGAAATGATGTCATTGGGAGCCGGACGTGGAAGTAACTTCATCAGAGGCAGGACCGGAAATAACAGTCAAATACGGGACAGGAAGTGACATCATCAGATGCAGTACCAGAAAGTGACGCAACCAAAAGCGCCAGGACCGGAAGTGGCGCCATCAATGGACCCTGTGGGATTTCCCGAGAGTGGTCTGCAAGAGATCAAGAAAGACAGTTAGTGCACCCTGCCGCCCCCTAGTCGGACGTGGAATTGCCATTATTCAGGCCCTTAGTTGACTCCTACTCGCAACCTACGTGTGACGGCATAAATACTCTAACTTGTAACTGCAGCGAGCGGTCGAGGAACTGGTGACAGTGGGAATGTGGGTGTGACTCAGTCGCCCTTCCCTCGGTTACTGTCAGTGTGTCACCACCGCTGACTGCCTACACACGCTCTACTGTTTCGTTCACTTTGTGTGAACACTTTTTTGTGTTTTTACATTTCAAAGTTCTGCGAAGAAATTCCGGTGAGAACTACAAACCCGTGTTCTCTACTTCAGAGGAGTGAGCTCTGCAGCGTGAGTGAAATAGAGAGCTCCGTCCATCTTGCCGTGTAGAGCCCCTCTCTGCCCGCTGCGGGCAGTGCATTTCTCTTGGTGAGGTCAGCTTATCTCTCTCTCCCACTTTCTCCACACATCATCAGCACTACAGGTTGGAGTTTTCAGCTATCTGAGGTAATATCATTCCATATTATTTCATATAATCAGAGTTCTACTGCATTTACAGTGCCCTCCATAAAGTCCAAAGAGGTTCTGCTGAAGCTTTATAACACACTGGTGAGACCTCATCTGGAGTCCTGGGTGCAGTTTTGGTCTCCAAGTTACAGAAAGGACATAACAGCACGAGAGGTGGTCCAGAGAGGAGCGACTAGGCTGATTCAGGGCTACAGGGGATGAGTTATGAGGAAAGATGAAAAGAGCTGAGCCTTTACAGAAGATGATGAGCAGACCTGACTGAAGTGTTTAAAATGATGAAGGAAATTAGTGCAGTGGATCGAGATGGTGACTGGTTTTAGGAGTCGTGGTGGACTCGACACTATCAACTGCCAGTCTGTATTTGGCAGCCATTAAGAAGGCTCACAGAATGTCAGATTATATAGCGCCTTGACGTCTGGAGTACAAGTCACAGGAGGTTCTGCTGAAGCTTTATAACACACTGGTGAGGCCTCATCTGGAGTCCTGGGTGCAGTTTTGGTCTCCAAGTTACAGAAAGGACATAGCAGCACAAGAGGTGGTCCAGAGAGGAGCGACTAGGCTGATTCAGGGCCACAGTGGTTGAGTTATGAGGAAAGATTAAAGAGCTGAGCCTTTACAGGAGATGAAGTGCAGACGTGATTTGAAGTGTTTAACATAATGAAGGGAATTAGTCCAGTGGATAGAGATGGTGACTGGATGTTGGAGTTGTAGTGGACTCGACACTATCAACTGCCAGTCTGTATTTGGCAGCCATTAAGAAGGCTCACAGAATGTCAGATTATATAGCGCATTGACGTCTGGAGTACAAGTCACAGGAGGTTCTGCTCAAGCTTTATAACACACTGGTGAGGCCTCATCTGGAGTCATGTGTATGGTTTTGGTCTCCATAAGGACACAGCAGCACTAGAGGTGGTCCAGAGAAGAACGACTAGGCTGATTCAGAGCTACAGGGGATGAGTTTTGAGGAAAGATTAAAAGAGCTGAACCTTTACAGGAGATGAAGAGGAGACCTGACTGAAGTGTTTAACATTCTGAAGGGAATTAGTCCGGTGGATTGAGACTGCGACTTCAAAATGAGTTCATCAAGAACACGGGGACACAGTTGGAAACTTGTTAAAGGTAAAAACATTAGGAACAGTGAACCACAAACACATGAAATAAGTGTGGTGGACAGCTCAGGGACATTCAAAACTCGACTTGGTGGGGGAATTAGGTGGATTAGATGGGTGAGCTTGGTTAGGCTGAATGGCCTTTACTGGTGTCATTTTTTTTTACTGAATTAAATGAAAGCATGTAACATTCAAAACAGACAAGTCAAACTTAACAAAACTAAATTCAATTCAAGCCCCACCCAAAAGAAAGAGAGGAAGGGCAACAACCAGAGTAAAACTTCTATTTAAACACATACTAGGGGGATTGCCCCCTGCTCGCTTTGCTCACCAACTGTGCCTGCGCTGCGCACTAGCCACTTCACGTCTCTGCTGCTCGCGTTGTGAAGAGGGGGGCTGAACGCACCTGAAGGAGAAGCGGCCGCACCACTGAAACCCCCTCTGAAACAGTGACACAATGGGAGACAAATACAGTTTTTAATCTCCCGTTTGCTCGATCAGCTGCTGGCTTGCTGCTGCTGCTGCCGTGCCGTGCGATCTGCATATCGTGCAGCACTTCAAACATTTAAAACAGCATTTCTCAACCTTTAAGTATTTGCGACCCGAGTTTTCATAACAGTTTTAATCGTGTCCCCTAACATTTTTTTTTAATTAATGAAATATCATAGATGCATATTTTATTATACCCACTTAACTTTTATCGACATTTATCTAACTCTATATTTATTTTTCTAGTATCAGAATGTAATTTGCATTAATTTGTTTTGGTTTCAATAGATGCATTTTTCATATTTTCGATTCCTGTTTTCTTTTTTTCACATCTTCGCGCCCCCTGTTTTGTTATTTCGGCGGGCGTCCCCCACAGGTTGAGAACCTCCGATTTAAAACCATGTACAGCAGCTATCCTACTCTTTGTCTTTTATTTCCAGCCCCTGTCTTGGTTAAATCTCATGGCAGAAAGTCTTGTCTTGTGGAACATGAGTTCTTGATATTTTTTAGTTTAGAATTTTAAAATGGAATAAAAATCTGAAAATCTAACAACATCACATTAAAGTTCGATAAAATCTAAAAAGAATGATATCCAAATATATATATGTAGGTTTTAAAATAAACCTGATTTAAAGCGTGATAAAAAACGTGACATCGAAACATCACACAAAATCGTTGTACTTTTAGGCTTAGACTTTTATATAGAGAGAGTAGATATACTGTATATATAGATACAGTGGTGTGAAAAACTATTTGCCCCCTTCCTGATTTCTTATTCTTTTGCATGTTTGTCACACAAAATGTTTCTGATCATCAAACACATTTAACCATTAGTCAAATATAACACAAGTAAACACAAAATGCAGTTTTTAAATGATGGTTTTTATTATTTAGGAGAAAAAAATCCAAACCTACATGGCCCTGTGTGAAAAAGTAATTGCCCCCTTGTTATAAAATAACCTAACTGTGGTGTATCACACCTGAGTTCAATTTGCGTAGCCACCCCCAGGCCTGATTACTGCCACTCCTGTTTCAATCAAGAAATCACTTCAATAGGAGCTGCCTGACACAGAGAAGTAGACCAAAAGCACCTCAAAAGCTAGACATCATGCCAAGATCCAAAGAAATTCAGGAAGAAATGAGAACAGAAGTCATTGAGATCTATCAGTCTGGTAAAGGTTATAAAGCCATTTCTAAAGCTTTGGGACTCCAGCGAACCACAGTGAGAGCCATTATCCACAAATGGCAAAACATGGAACAGTGGTGAACCTTCCCAGGAGTGGCCGGCCGACCAAAATTACCCCAAGAGCGCAGAGACGACTCATCCGAGAGGTCACAAAAGACCCCAGGACAACGTCTAAAGAACTGCAGGCCTCACTTGCCTCAATTAAGGTCAGTGTTCACGACTCCACCATAAGAAAGAGACTGGGCAAAAACGGCCTGCATGGCAGATTTCCAAGACGCAAACCACTGTTAAGCAAAAAGAACATTAGGGCTTGTCTCAATTTTGCTAAGAAACATCTCAATGATTGCCAGGACTTTTGGGAAAATACCTTGTGGACTGATGAGACAAAAGTTGAACTTTTTGGAAGGCAAATGTCCCGTTACATCTGGCGTAAAAGGAACACAGCATTTCAGAAAAAGAACATCATACCAACAGTAAAAAATGGTGGTGGTAGTGTGATGGTCTGGGGTTGTTTTGCTGCTTCAGAACCTGGAAGGACAATGACCCAAAACACACCAGCAAATCCACCTCTGAATGGCTGAAGAAAAACAAAATGAAGACTTTGGAGTGGCCTAGTCAAAGTCCTGACCTGAATCCAATTGAGATGCTATGGCATGACCTTAAAAAGGCGGTTCATGCTAGAAAACCCTCAAATAAAGCTGAATTACAACAATTCTGCAAAGATGAGTGGGCCAAAATTCCTCCAGAGCGCTGTAAAAGACTCATTGCAAGTTATCGCAAACGCTTGATTGCAGTTATTGCTGCTAAGGGTGGCCCAACCAGTTATTAGGTTCAGGGGGCAATTACTTTTTCACACAGGGCCATGTAGGTTTGGATTTTTTTCTCCCTAAATAATAAAAACCATCATTTAAAAACTGCATTTTGTGTTTACTTGTGTTATATTTGACTAATGTTTAAATGTGTTTGATGATCAGAAACATTTTGTGTGACAAACATGCAAAAGAATAAGAAATCTGGAAGGGGGCAAATAGTTTTTCACACCACTGTATATATAATATATAATGTACATATTGTCAGACATTTGGGACCCCAGCTGGGTTGGACCTTTTATTCGTCATCAGACAAATCAGACATGCTCTGCTCCCCAGTCCAGGGTTCCTCCTTCTCGGGAGTTAATTTTGTTCTCTGCATTGACACCTACTCGGGTCTTCCAACAAAAGATGTCTCTCTTTTATGGAGAAACTCCCGGAAGAGACGTGGCTATTGGGTGGTTGCTCGGAGTTGTGAGGGAAGAAGACAAACAGGACAAAGTCAACGGTAGCCCCCCCTCGGTGGGTTATTACATATATGTTCCCCGCCCTCAGAGGAGTCCTCCGACACCCATGCCTGACATATATATATATATATATATATATATATATATATATATATATATATATATATATATATATATACACACACAGTATTTCACAAAGGTGAGTACACCCCTCACATTTTTGTAAATATTTTATTCTATCTTTTCATGGGACAACACTGAAGATGTGACAGTTTGATCCAATGTCAAGTAGTCCGTGTACAGCTTGTATCACAGTTTAAATTTGCTGTCCCGTCAAAATAACTCAACACACAGCCATTAATGTCTAAACCGCTGGCAACAAAAGTGAGTACACCCCTAAGTGAAAAATGTCCAAATTGTACCCAAAGTGTCAATATTTTGTGTGCCCACCATTATTTTCCAGCACTGCCTTAACTCTCTTGGACATGGAGTTCACACGCGCTTCACAGGTTGCCACTGGAATCCCCTTCCACTCCTCCATGACGGCATCACGGAGCTGGTGGATGTTAGAGACCTTGTGCTCCTCCACCTTCTGGTTGAGGATGGTTTAGGTCTGGAGACATGCTTGGGCAGTCCAGCACCTTTACCCTCAGTTTCTTTAGCAAGGCAGTGGTCATCTTGGAGGTGTGTTTGGGGTCCTTATCATGTTGGCATACTGCCCTGCGGCCCAGGGAGGGGATCACGCTCTGCTTCAGTATGTCACAGTACATGTTGGCATTCATGGTTCCCTCAGCTCCCCAGCACTGGCAGTACTCATGCAGCCCCAAGCCATGATACTCCCACCACCATACTTGACTGTAGGTGAGACACACTTGTCTTTGTACTCCTCACCTGGTTGCCGCCACACACGCTTGACACCATCTGAACCAAATAAGTTTATCTTGGTCTCATCAGACCACAGGACGTGGTTCCAGTAATCCATGTCCTTAGTCTGCTTGTCTTCAGCAAACTGTTTGCAGGCTTTCTTGTACATCATCTTTAGAAGAGGCTTCCTTCTGGGACGACAGCCATTCAGACCAATTCGATGAAGTGTGCGGCGGGCGTATGGTCTGAGCACTGCCAGGCTGACCCCCCACCCCATCAACCTCTGCGCCAATGCTGGCAGCACTCGTACATCTATTTTCAAAAGACAACCTCTGTATGTGACGCTGAGCTTGAGTATGTGCACCATGGCGAGGCCTGTTCTGAGTGGAACCTGTCCTGTTAAACCTGTCGCTGTCTGGTCTTGGCCGCCATGCTGCAGCTCAGTTTCAGGGTGTTGGCCATCTTCTTATAGCCTCAGCCATCTTTATGTAGAGCAACAATTCTTTTTTTTCAGATCCTCAGAGAGTTCTTTGCCATGAGGTGCCATGTTGAACTTCCAGTGACCAGAATGAGAGACAGAGTGTGAGAGCGAGAACAGCAAATTTAACACACCTGAGACCTTGTAACACTAACGAGTCACATGACACCCGGGAGGAAACATGGCTAACTGGGCACAATTTGGACACTTGTCACTTAGAGGTGTACTCACTTTTGTTGCCAGCGGCTTAGACATTAATGGCTGTGTGTTGAGTTATTTTGACGGGACAGCAAATTTACATTGTGATACAAGCTGTACACGGACTACTGTACATTGTATCAAAGAGTCATATCGTCAGTGTTGTCCCATGAAAAGATAGAATAAAATATTTACAAAAATGTGAGGGGTGTACTCGCTTTTGTGAGATACTGTATATACATATGCATTTAATTTTTGATTTGAAGGCAGCACGGTGGCGCAGTGGGTAGCACTGCTGCCTCACAGTAAGGAGTTCTGGGGGTTTGCTGCATGGAGTTTGCATGTTCTCTCCGTGTCTGCGTAGGTTTCCTCCCACAGTCCAAAGACATGCAGGTTAGGTGCATTGCCGATCCTAAATTGTCCCTAGTGTGTGTGCTTGGTATGTATGTGTGTGTGTGAGTGTAGCCTGCTTGGGGTTTGGTCATGTCTTGCGCCCTTTGCTGGCTGGGATTGGCTCCAGCAGGCCCCCCGTAACCATGTTTTAGGATACAGAGAATGACCGACTGAATTTTTGATTTGCTCCCTTCCACCATCCTAATCTGTCTTCTATGGGGAAGGAGCGAAAAAAGCGAAAGCTTTAGATACATCAAAAATTTCAATCTCTGGTTTTCAACGGATCTCAACATTTAGGTACCCCTGATACCGAAAACATGGATATCTCAATGATGGGTGTCTGTCTCTGTCTGTGTGTCACAGTTTCTCACGCTAAAACGGCTGGACGGAAAATACCAAACTTGAAACTTCAGCCTGTTATGAGATGACGATGTGCTGATTAGCTTTTGAGACAAATCGTGCAAGAGAAAGAGGGGCTCTAGAGGAGCCCTCAAATACCGTAATTCTGCAATGAATTCTGAATTCTTCTCGTCAGTTGCTACTGTAATGACCAATTTTATGATCAGAAAGATCAGAGCGGTAAATAACTACTGAAATGTTAGAGAATAGTTTGGGTAACTTGGGGCGCAAAGCCTACTGACGTAACGATGTGGGAGCCCCTTATTGTGGACCCTGGTTCAGCTCCACCATTTACAGTTTTGCACGGTAAATCCAGCAATGTCAAATTTCTGTGGTGCCCCCCTTCCCTTGATGCCCTAAGCATGCGTTTAGTTCGCTTAAAGGTTAATCCAGCCCTGTTGAAGTTGCATGCAGTTATTGGGAGGTCTGGAGAGGCGTCCCCAGGGATCAGAGGGCAAAATCCTGTAATCGTATGAATTGGGAAAATTGAGGTTAGTGGACATCTTCAGCTTTCTTTGCTTTTGCTGTGAGGTGGGTATGGTGCCTCAGAGCTCTTCTGATATTAGAAATAATATAGTATATCTCCCCAACACTGCGGATCCTCCTGAGCCCCAGTACTCCATTATAAAAAAATTAAATTCTTTCACCAGGATAGATTTACCTGATTTACATAAAATAATTTCTCAACTGAGACCCTCCACCTGCGTCCTTGACCCGATACCAACAAGTTTTTTCAAAGAAGTATCAGGCGTGCTAATTGATAGTATTCTTGACATTGTAAACTCGTCATTAGATACGGGGGTCTTCCCAGACTGTCCTAAGACTGCTGTAGTAAAACCCCTACTCAAGAAAAATAATCTTGACCCCTCTGCTTTTGAAAATTTTAGACCCATCTCTAACCTGCCCTTCTTAAGTAAAATTCTAGAGAAGGCAGTCATTATGCAGTTAAAAGACCACCTCAATAAACCTGCTAGTCTTGATAAATTTCAGTCGGGTTTCAGAACAAATCACAGCACAGAAACTGCACTCGTTAAAGTAGTAAATGACTTGCGAGTGAATGCAGACAGACGCCATCTATCTGTTCTCATCCTCTTCGATCTGAGTGCCACATTTGACACCATTGATCACAATATTCTTAGAAATCGCCTTAGTCAATGGGTGGGCCTCTCTGGCAGGGTCTTAAATTGGTTTGAATCCTACCTGGCAGGGAGAAAATTCTTTGTTAGTTGTGGGAATTACAACTCAAAGACCCCTGATATCCAATATGGTGTTCCAGAAGGCTCTATCCTGGATCCGCTGCTCTTCTCAATTTACATGCTTCCATTAGGTCAGATTATCTCAGGGCACAACGTGAGCTACCAGAGCTATGCTGATGACACACAGCTGCACTTATCAATAGCGCCTGATGACCCCGACTCTCTTGTTTCACTTACACAATGTCTGACTTGTGTTTCTAATTGGATGAGTAGTAATTTTCTCAAGCTAAATAAAGAGAAAACAGAAATTTTAGTGATTGGCAATAATGGATATAATGAGGTTATTAGAAATAAACTTGATGCATTAGGATTAAAAGTCAAGACGGAGGTAAAGAATTTAGGGGTAATTATTAACTCTGACCTGAATTCAAAATCGCATATTAATTAGATCACTAGAACAGCATTTACTTAAGAAACATAGCAAAAGTTAGACCTCTTATAACATTGAAAGATGCTGAGAAATGAGTTCACATGTTTGTTTTCAGTCGACTAGATTACTGTAACGCACTCCTCTCAGGACCACCCAAAAAAGACATCAATCGATTACAACGAGTGCAGAATGGAGCTGCTAGGATCTTAACTAGGAAAAGAAAATCCAAGCACATCTCTCCAGTTTTGATGTCACTACACTGGTTACCTGTGTCATTCAGAATTGACTTTAAAATACTGCTTTTGGTTTATAAAGCCTTAAATAATCTGCTCCATCTTATATTTTGGAATGTCTGACATCTTATATTCCAAATCGTAACCTTAGATCATCAAATGAGGGTCTGCTTAGAAATCCAAGAGCTAAACTTAAAAGAAGTGGTGAGGCGAGCGGCCTTCTGCTGCTATCAGCCTAAAATCTGGAATAGCCTGCCTATAGGAATTCACCAGGCTGATACGGTGGAGCACTTTAAAAAACTGCTGAATACTCATTACTTTAACATGGCTTTCTGATAACTTCATTTTAGTTTAATCCTGATGCTCTGTATATTCAATTAATTATCATTACTATTCATGGTGGCTCCAAAATCTGTACTAACCCCCACTCTCTCTTCTGTTTCTTTCCTGGTTTTCTGTGTTATGATCTGCACCATCACCACCTAATCAAAGCACCATGATGTCCTACATTGATGGATTAAAGGCCAGAAGTCCACGTGACCGTCATCATCAAGTCCTTCCAAGAGAACCCTAAATACAAAGAGGACTATTTCATTTATGTTAGGTAGAATGCCCAGAGGGTGCTGGGTGGTCTTTTGGCCTCTGGACCCCCTGCAGATTTTATTTTTTTCTCCAGCCGTCTGGAGTTTTTTTTGTTTTTTCTGTCCCCTATGGCCACCGGACCTTACTCTTATTCTATGTTAATTAGTGTTGTCTTATTCTAATTCTTACTTTGTCTTTTATTTCTCTTTTCTTCATCATGTAAAGCACTTTGAGCTACATTGTTTGTATGAAAATGTGCTATAGAAATAAAGGTTGTTGTTGTTCTGAACAACATGGAAAAGAGTATGGGGATACATGGCATCCAGTGGCGTAGCGTGGGAGCCAGCTGCCCAGGGTGGAGGAAAATTTCGCCGCCCCCTTATTTAGGTATTTCAATTTAAAAGATTAAAACATACAGCAATTCTTTGCCGCCCCCACTACTCTACGCCACTGATGGCATCTAATATTTGTCCCAAAGCATTATGTGGGGTAATATGATAGGGTAGATGTTGGCTTCATTTTTGCTCGAGTTTACTTTTTGGTTTGGCAAAATCCTTGCTTTCCTTGAATGGTATGACAAAGGGAAAAGGGGGAAAAAAGATTGAATGAATTTGGCATGAAAGATTTTTCCCTAAACTTCAGGTTCGATATTTTTGACATCACTTTGTTTGATTGAAGAACCGTCTGCATTTTACCATCTTCATGCTTGTCGGGGTCTTTCACACTCACCCTGCTTTATCTCTAGTTACGAACTACAAGGTGCCCCAGGGTAAGATTGCTGCAAGGGCATCACAGGCTCTTGGCTTTTTGCTACGGTGGTCCTTTCAGGGGTCCCGCTTATGAGTGGAGCGACTTCTGGCCCTTGCTACAGTTAGGACGCTGAGGTAGCCGGCCTCGGCTGCTGCTTTCTGTACTGAGAATGAAGGATTAAGTGGTAAGTACTACGGGGTGTACACATAAATTAAGACAAATAATTTAGACATTTCTAGTATTAAAAAAAATGAACCTTAAAGGTTAAATTACCTTTAAAATTTTGAAAAAGTACCTAAAATTGTGTAACGTCTCTAAGCAGAAGGGAGACTTAAGTGCTCAACATCAGTCTGGAGCCCAGAATGTCATGGTAATCGCTTACTCCCTCCATGATGAAGTGTTCCTCCTCATTTTAAATATTCCTAGTGTGTTTTATGATCCTCAAAGCCCAGTGACAGACGTGTCTGCCGCATACCGACACTCCTGAAACCGCTCCCGGGAATGCACTTGATATTTTATTCACGAAAATAATAATCATAAAAAAAAGGGCCATTTTGTGAAGGCTGTTATGGTGACAAGGTTCCCTGCCACAGGATAAATGCTCGGCGTGCGCGCCGCCGCACGCTCCCGCTCAACTCAAATATTTCATGACTAACAGGAAATGCTGCACTAATGAAGTAACGCATTCATGCATTTGATACGCCGAGCTGAATCACTAATTAGACGTCCGTGAAAGAAGACAATGAATGGCTACAGAGTAAATAAGCAAAGAGAAATCTGCCACTTGCTCATTTGTGACATGCTTAGAATTGCTTTTTTAATTAATTAGCCTGACATACATATTTATCATTTTTTGAAGCGATGACTGGAGCGACTTCTTAATCAACAAAAGCGGTAAAGTAGGACATCTGGTGGAAAACTGGAGGAACTGCACCGAGGATGGAAACGTGACAGTTTTTGTGCTTTGTTTGGGGTGTAAGGCTTCATTGGGATTGCTGTGATTCATGAAGAGGATTGTGAGGAGCCACGGCCCACATCAACAGTGAATCAGACTGGCAGCGATAGAAGCCTTCTTATTTAACATTTTATGGGTAATTTTCTAGCAGGGCACCATCCCACCATCCAAAAATTGGGGTTAAGATGGCAGGGGAATCCTAAGTGGGTTTACTCCTCAAACAGGTAGAAACAGCTGGACACTTTGTTTAAACTGGCTTATCAAAGTACATATTTTTAAAGACGAAGCACCACTTTTGGTGATAATTTGCATCTTATTCTAGTATTGAAAGAAACCATTTTATCATTGATTGGTCTGTGCTGCCTTATCTTATGTAACTATACTGTGCAATTTTACAGGTAAAGAAGACACAAAGGTTCAAGGTCCACAACAACCACCTCATCGTCAAGTTTGCTGACGACACAACAGTGGTCGGACTCATCTCAAAGGGAGACGAGGCAGTTTACAGAGAGTTGGCAGCCTGGTGTTCAAAGAACAATCTGGCTCTGAACACCAGGAAAACCAAGGAGATCATTGTGGACTTCAGGAGGCAGAGCACCGACTTAGCCCCATGAGTGTGTGGAGAGCGTCCATACCTTCCAGTCCTTATCTCTGCTGACATCTCCTGGACAGACAACATCACAGCAATCTTTAAGAAGGCTCAGCAGCGGTTACACTTCCTGAGGGTCCTCAGAAAGCACAACCTGGACTCCAACCTGCTACTGACCTTCTACCGGTTGTCCATCGAGAGCCTGCTGACGTACTGTATCACAGTATGGTACGGCACCTGCACCACAGCAGGCAGGGAGAGGCTTCAGAGAGTAGTAAAGGCAGCACAGAAGATCATTGGCTGCCCTCTCCCCTCCCTGATGGACATTTACACCTCCTGCTGCCTCAGGAGAGCAAAAAACATCATCAAGGACAGCGTCCACCCTGGCTCTGATCTGTTTGGCCTCAGGGAGGCGCTGCAGGTGCATCACAACAAAGACAAACAGACTCAAGAACAGCCATAACCATTCTAAACTCACACATGCACTAAACATGGGCGATATGGCCTAAAATCAATATCACGATAAATTGAGCAGTTAACCTCGATAACGATAAATGGACGATAACCACCCCAAGTGCCAAAAAAACAAACTTTTTTTTTTTTTTTCATTTGATGGGGCTGTGGCAGGCAGCATAGTTCCTCCAGTTATTTTGATAATATTATTCCCCCTAGACCTATTCATTGCAATTATATTATTACCACTTTAAAGGACTGTAAAATGTCACTGAAAATAAATGAAGACAATAGTAGTAAGTACTTTTAGTGGTTAAGATTTATTAACTGAACAAAATAAAAAGTGTAGGATACAATATGTAACCATGCTCTCTAAAAAATGTGTATCCCTTGTAAACAAAATAGTTTAATAATAAATATGTTTCACATTGGCTATTCACAAAGTAAACAATGATTGTGCAAATGTAATGCCATCATGGACAAAGGCCTATCTCTGCTAAGGCCTTGAGGTAGCATATCTATCCAAATCTTCACACCCAACATCACCCCAATTCATGGTCTAATTCTCAAATAAAGCAAGCAAAATAAAGTAAGAATTAAATAAGACCTCTCAGACCATATTTACAAAATTAAAAAGGGTTGGCACAGTAATAAAACATTTTAAAAATCATGTATTTTGCTACATTTCACAGCACAACATGATCAACACTGGCTCACAATAAGTCTTCTGTAAAAACTTTCTGGATACACTGCTGCTCAGCAGTCTTAAGTATTTTTATGCCTATATAAACATTATTCAAACATTAATACTTTCAATTTTGAATATGACACACAGAATTAAAGTCACTTTAAAACACACCAGATGTCACCACCCAAATATATTAAGATGTACACACTTACCGACTGCCAGGTGCAGCCTGTGCCCAAAACGTTGCACCCGTGTCCATTTATTGAGCTTGACAGCTTTCACAATATTTGGGCCGTTGTCAGTTGTTATAGCAACAAGGTCCTCTTCACTGATGTCCCATGCAGACAGCATCGCTCTCAACCCCTGTCCAACCATCTCCCCCGTGTGATCAGATGGAAAATAGGCCGTCTCGAGCACTCTGGTATGCAGCTCCCATTTGTTGTCGATGTAATGAACTGTGAGACTAATATACGGCTCCATTGTGCGACTGGACCAGAGATCGGATGTGCTACAATTGTGGACCATGTAATAAAGATAAATAAATTAGAACAATCTAGACGAGAACAGGCCATTCAGCCCAACAAAGCTCGCCAGTCCTATCCACTTGTATCCTCCAAGAAAACATCAAGTCGAGTTTTGAAAGTCCCTAACGTCTTACTGTCTACCACACTACTTGGTAGCTTATTCCAAGTGTCTATCGTTCTTTGTGTAAAGAAAAACTTCCTAATGTTTGTGCGAAATTTACCCTTAACAAGTTTCCAACTGTGTCCCCGTGTTCTTAATGAACTCATTTTAAAGTCATCATCTTGATCCACTGGACTAATTCCCTTTATAATTTTAAACACTTCAATCAGGTCACCTCTTAATCTTCTTTTGCTTAAACTGTAAAAGCTCAGCTCTTTTAATCTTTCCTCATAACTCATCCCCTGTAGACCTGGAATCAGCCTAGTCGCTCTTCTCTGGACCTTTTCTTGTGCTGCTATGTCCTTTTTGTAGCCTGGAGACCAAAACTGCACACAGTACTCAAGATGAGGCCTCACCAGTGCGTTATAAAGTTTGAGCAGAACCTCCTGTGACTTGTACTCCACACATCAAGGCGCTATATAACCTGACATTCTGTTAGCCTTCTTAATGGCTTCTGAACACTGTTGGGAAGTTGATAGCTTGGAGTCCACTATGACTCCTAAATCCTTCTCATAAGGTGTACTCTCGATTTTCCGACCGCCCATTGTGTATTCAAACCTAATATTTTTACTTCCTATGTGTAATACTTTACATTTACTGACATTAAATTTCATTTGCCACAAATCTGCCCAAGCCTGTCTGCTATCCAAGTCCTTCTGTGATGATATAACGGATTCCAAATTACCTGCTAATCCACCTATCTTGGTATCATCTGCCAACTTAACCAGCTTGTTACTTATATTCCTATCTAAATCATTTATATATATTAAAAAGAGCAGCAGCCCCAGCACTGACCCCTGCTGGTCACCACTCTTAACATCGGCCAGTTCTGATGAGGTTCCTCGCACCATCACCCTCTGCTTCCTGTGTTTCAGCCAATTCTGCACCCATCTAAAAACATCACCCTGAACTCTCACTTCTTTTAACTTGATGCCCAACCTCTCATGTGGCACCTTATCAAATGCTTTCTGAAAGTCCAGATAAATAATATCATAAGCTCCACTTTGATCGTATCCTTTTGTTGCCTCCTCATAGAATTCTAACATGTTAGTAAAACACGACCTCCCTCTTCTGAACCCCTGCTGACTGTTCAGAATAACTCCTGTCCTTGTCATGTGTTGCTCAATCTTATCCTTAATAATTCCTTCCATTAATTTTCCTGTGATGCTTGTTAAGCTTACTGGCCTATAGTTGCTTGGATCAGCCCTGTCACCCTTTTTATATAATGGGATGATATTTGCCATTTTCCAGTCCTTTGGATGCAGAAGAAGTCCCGCATGAGTTTATATGCATTGATGAAGCTGGATTTAACCTGACAACAGTGAGAAGAAGGGGAAGAAACATCCTTGGCCACAGGGCTATTGTCAATGTACCAGGGCAACGTGGGGGTGACATTACCCTTTGTGCTGCCATTACACAGAATGGGGTCCTCCACCGCCATGCCAACTTGGGTCCTTACAACACTGACCTCATTCTTACATTTTTAGACCGATTACACAATATTATCACAGCAGCAAACCAAAGGGACCAGATGCAATACATTGTCGTCTGGGACAATGTGGCTTTCCATCGTTCCGCCCAGGTCCAAAACTGGTTTCATCAACACCCACAATTTACAGTTCACTACCTTCCACCATACTCCCCCTTCCTAAACCCCATCGAAGTGTTCTTTTCAGCATGGCGGTGGAAGGTTTATGATCTCTGGCCCTCATTCAAGCTATGGAGGAAGCATGTGATCAAATTGAAGCAGCATCCATACAAGGGTGGATTCGTCACTCCAAAAGATTCTTTCCACGTTGCCTTGCAAATGAAAATATAGCCTGTGATGTTGACGAGGTCCTGTGGCCAGATCCAGCTAGGCGGAGAGATGTTTAGGTTTTATTTTTATTTTTATTCTGTACTGAACTGGATATGTAATTTGTTACAGTATTATTGTAAGCTTACAGTACAATGGTATGTTTAGTAATACCATAAGGAAACTGGAAAAATGTTTTGTTACGTAGGAATGTTTCGTTCAAATGTTCGGTATTGACTGACTTGAGTTCATGAAAAGAAATAAATATGTTCATCAAGGTGCAGTACTACTTGCAGTCAATATATTCATGTTCTTTATCAATATCTCAAAAAGGAGAAAAAAAATCAAACCAGGACTGTATCATTAGAGAGGTAGAAATGTTACAAGTGTTTCAGATGGAGCACAGCAGTGTGTAATTGGTTCAAACAGAATCCAACTGTATGAACCATGTGTGCGCCATAGGGTACCAAAATGGGCTTTTGGTAAATTATTGTACAGTTTTGAATTAAGTGTTTCATTTTGCAAAAGATCTAAGATATTCTGCTACTTGTGTGTGTGGATGTGTGAATTGTGTGTAGGGTTTTGACAAAATGAGCCTTGTTTTTAAAATCGTGCCTAAGCAATCGTAAAATCGAGGTTGGGCATCAAGTTAAAAGAAGTGGGAGTTCAGGGTGATGTTTTTAGATGGGTGCAGAATTGGCTCAGACACGGGAAGCAGAGGGTGATGGTGCGAGGAACCTCATCAGAACTGGCCGATGTTAAGAGTGGTGTTCCACAGGGGTCAGTGCTGGGGCCGCTGCTATTTTTAATATCTATAAATGATTTAGATAGGAATAGAAGTAACAAGCTGGTCAAGTTTGCAGATGATACCAAGATAGGTGGATTAGCAGGTAATTTGGAATCCGTTATATCATCACAGAAGGACTTGGATAGCAGACAGGCTTGGGCAGATTTGTGGCAGATGAAATTTAATGTCAGTAAATGTAAAGTATTACACATAGGAAGTAAAAATATTAGGTTTGAATACACAATGGGCGGTCGGAAAATCGAGAGTACACCTTATAAGAAGGATTTAGGAGTCATAGTGGACTCTAAGCTATCAACTTCCCAACAGTGTTCAGAAGCCATTAAGAAGGCTAACAGAATGTCAGGTTATATAGCGCCTTGATGTGTGGAGTACAAGTCACAGGAGGTTCTGCTCAGCTTTATAACACACTGGTGAGGCCTCATCTTGAGTACTGTGTGCAGTTTTGGTCTCCAGGCTACAAAAAGGACATAACAGCACTAGAGGTGGTCGAGAGAAGAGCGACCAGGCTGATTCAGGGCTACAGGGGTTGAATTATGAGGAAAGATTAAAAGAGCTGAGCCTTTACAGTTTAAGCAAAAGAAGATTAAGAGGTGACATGATTGAAGTGTTTAAAATTATGAAAAGAATTAGTCCAGTGGATCGAGACTTGTATTTTAAAATGAGCTCATCAAGAACACGGGGACACAGTTGGAAACTTGTGAAGGGTAAATTTCGCACAAACATTAGGAAGTTTTTCTTTACACAAAGAACGATAGACACTTGGAATAAGCTACCAAGTAGTGTGGTAGACAGTAAGACGTTAGGGACTTTCAAAACTCGACTTGATGTTTTCTTGGAGGAAACAAGTGGATAGGACTGGCGAGCTTTGTTGGGCTGAATGGCCTGTTCTCGTCTAGAGTGTTCTAATGTTCTAAAAAACTGTAAACTGCGTGAAATTCAGCTGAGGATCATTGAAGACCATGTGCATTTTGAGGGTATTGACAGTGTCAGCCTCTCTACTGTTGACCGTGTCCTCAAACTCAACAGACTGCGCATGAAACAGCTGTACAGAGTGCCCTTTGAACGCAACTCTGATAGAGTCAAAGAGCAAAGATTCCAGTATGTACAGGCTGGTATAGATCCAGACACATAAATGTTGGTTACTGTAAGTAGTGATTTACTGCAGTTGGCCTACATCACTTACAAAAATATATATCTATTCCTACAGAGAGTTTTTGAGCTGGATGCAATGGAAAAACTCCATGAATACATCTACATGGATGAAGCTGGGTTTAATCTCACCAAAAGGAGAAGGAGAGGCCGTAGTGTGATTGGCCAACGGGCCATTGTTGGTGTCCCTGGGCAGCGTGGAGGCAATGTCACACTGTGTGCTGCCATCAGCAATCATGGTGTTGTCCACCATCAGGCCAACCTAGAGCCCTACAACACTCACCAGCTCCTCATTTTCCTCAATCACATGCGAGATGCTCTGTTAGGGCAGCAGGATGAGCAGCCCATCTATGTCGTTGTTTGGGACAATGTGAGTTTCCACAGAGGCCTCCAGGTTAGAGAGTGGTTCAATATGAACCAAGGTTTTATCAATCTTTGCCTTCCACCGTACTCCCCTTTCCTGAACTCCATTGAAGAATTCTTCTCCTCATGGCGGTGGAAGGTATATGAATGCCAACCTTATACCAGGGTAAATCTCCTGCAAGCCATGGAACTGGCCTGTGGTGACATGGGTGTGGAGGCCTGTCAAGCCTGGATACGGCATGCCAGGGGTTTTTTCCTCCGTTGCCTGGCCAAAGAAAATATGTGGCCTGTGATGTAGATGAAGTCCTGTGGCCTGACCCAGTACGGAGAAATGATGCTGTGGCTGTGGAGTAATGCACTTCTTTTCTTTGTACTTCATTTGTATATTTTTGTGCTTTATTTTTACGTATAAGTGCTACATGTAAATGCACAGAATTTCTGTTTTTTTGCAAATTCTTTTTTCTATGTACAAGTGTTAAAAATGCCCAGGTATTTGGTTTTGCAACATGCATTTAGCCTAAATAAACATTTATTTCTACCGCTTCATGTCCTGAGCATTGTGTTTTCCTCTTTTCTATGTAGTTTTTAGTGACTACTCAGTAGAGTATTTCATTTAGATTGACTTGAGGCCTAAGTTGACAGCATAGTTCAGTTTTGAGCACAGATTGAACTGTTTTGGGGTGAAAGTTTGATTTTGCAAGAAGAGTCAGAGGTTTTGTGAATGTAGCTTGGAAATTGGGTTTTGTGTTCACAGTTTAGGGAAAAGGAGAGCAGCTTTCCAGGAATGTGTCTTAGCAATCGAGAAAAACTGTAATTTAGCAGACATTTCTTGCCAAAGCAACTTACAAATCACACATACAATCTCCCAATGTATTCATATTTTTCCAGTCCATTTCAGTCATTCATACTGGAGGGTGACACTCAATGAAAATGATTGTGCACATAATTATGGAATGAGCTTAATAAGACCTTTATCCAAAGCAGCTTACAAATCACAAGCAAAAGCTACAAATGTATTTATATTTCTTTGGTTGAGGGTCTGCAAATTATTATATTTAAAATGTAACCACCAGAGAGCTGGACTAGAAAAAAGTAAGTTCCTTTATGTAATTAATTAATTTAGCATACATTTTCATCCAAAGTATCTCATTAGTCATAAATACAAGTTACAAATGTACTTCTGTCTCTCTAGGTGGAGCACTGCAGATGTAAAGTATAACCACTACAGGGCTGTTCTATAGAAAATAAGTCACAGTCAGTGGTGCTGTGGGATGAACATTCTAGTGGGACCTGGGAGAGAGGGAGAGAGAGTGAGAGAGACAGCGAGGAAGAGAGAGAGTGAGAGTCAGAGAGAGAGAGAGAGTGAGAGAGTGAGAGTGAGAGAGTCAGAGAGAGTCAGAGAGAGTGTGAGAGACAGAGAGGAAGAGAGTCAGAGAGACAGAGACAGGGAGAGTGTGAGAGACAGAGAGGAAGAGAGAGAGAGAGAGAGAGAGAGAGGGATACAGATGCTGCCAAAAGGGGAGGAGCCTGAGAGAGACAGTCAGCCAAAGAGAGAGGTTCTGTCAGAGCCTAGGAGAGAGAGAGGGACCAAGAAAGACAGAAAGAAAGATAGGTGCTGCAGGAAAGAGGAAGTGCTTGTGAGGAAGGAGAGAGAAAGTCAGAGAGAGAGACAGAGAGACATAAGTGTTCTGTTAGAGGGGTGGAGTCTATGAGATGAGAGAGAGAGAGAGAGAGAGAGAGGTTGGTGCTGTCAAAAGGGGTGCAGCCTGAGAGAGAGAAGTTTTGCTAGAGGGGTGGAGCCTATGAGAGAAATGTGAGAGAGGAAGAGAAAGAGAACGATAGGTGCTATTACTGTAAAAGAGGAGCAGTTTGTGAGAAAGGAAAGAGGGAGAGCAACAGAGAGTGATTGGGACAGATAGAGTTGCTGTCATAAGGGGTGAATCCTGAGACAGACATCAAGATAGAGGTTCTGTTTTATACTATTTGAAATTGGAAAAAATCAAATACTCAGTTAGAGGATACGTAAAGATTTTTTTTCAAAACAATATTTTAAAATAAGCTCTTAAAACACAGAGGAAGCAATTGCTTCTGTATTTCTTTTTCTTCTCCATTCATCTCTATTGGCTTATCAAACTTATCAATTCAGGTATGTTTACAAGCCCTAAATTTTACTCCGTTGGTCTTGCTCTCTCTCTCAGGGGTGGGGGTCGATTTGTTCTCAATTCTACTTTTTGTAAAAATTGATTGATTTGTATGGAATGATTTCAATAAAATTAATAAAATTTCAAAAAAAAAAAAAGAAGATAGAGGTTCTGTGAGAGGTGGGGGGGTGGGGGGGCAATACCTTTGAGAGAGAAAAAGAGAGAGAGAGGAATGTTGGTGAAGTCATAAGGGGCAAAGCTTGTGAGAAATGAGATAGAGAGGTAGAGAGTGAGATGCTATCTGAAGGGCGAGAGCCTGAGAGAGAAAAGGAGAGAAGGACTACTTAGTCATATGTGTCCTTAATTAGACGGTGATGTTCAGAGACAATAAATCCCAATTATTAATATACTTAATCTGATGCATTTTTCTCAAATGTAAATACAAACCCTATACTAAAGTACAAGTGTTGCCATATTTTTTAAGTACATAGAAGTCCTGGAACAGCTACGTGTGTGCTTTACATTTCAGGGTAATCAGTTCCAATCATTCATTAACGGAATCTGCTTCATTTTTTAAATCTTGAAATCACAATTTCTATTCAGAATATGCTCATTTCTATATACTTCCACTACTGGAGCCTTGGCAGGTTAAGTAGCTTGCTCGTCCATGTGTTTCACAGTCTGACCACCAGGGTTGACATTCCTAGATAATAAATCCTAATTATTAATTTACTTAATCTGATGTATTTTATTTAAATTTTAAGTACACATTCCAAATGGAAAGTTCAAGTGTCTCTACTTTGGCACAGTAGAAGCCCCGGAACACCAAGCTTGACAGTCATTTGTGTGCTTTATGGTTTGACCACTAGAGGGTGACACCTCGGGGAAGTGAGCCTCAAACATTAAGTTACTCATTCTGATTTTTGTATTATGAATTTTAAAATGAAAAAACAATGGCTGTTTGAGTGACTTTCCATGGCTGAGTGATCAAGGGGCACCCTCTCTAAGTGGGATTAGAAAAATTGTGAAGGGAACAGGCCATTCAACCCAAAAAGCTTGTCCATCCAATCGATTTGATTCAATTTAGTTAAAGACGTGGTTACTCTTGTGGTGACTTTGCAAAAACTAGCTTGACTGTGAAATCTCTTTATGGCTGCTCAATTGGAATGTGAAAATCAGTCAATTTATCTTTCTTTGTCACCCTCTAGTGGTTCAACTATGAAGGACAAGGAAGTTTAAGTCACTTTTGTAGAAATGTTGGAGACACTTGGTCTCAAGGTTTGATATTAAACTTTGAATGAATTTGAGGAATTTATTATAAACTGTAAAACACAAGCATGAGCGAATGACACAGCCTGCCAAGGCTCCAATTATAGAACTATACAGAAGTGTAGAATTTGAGATTTCAGTCTGAATAAAAGCAGCCATCTGAGTTTGAATGATTGGAACTGAGCACCTTTAAGTGTCACCCCCTGGTGGTTAAACTGTAAAACACATACGTAGCTGTTCCAGGGCTTCCATACAAGACTGGTGTGCTTTAATATAGGAGTTGTATTTAACTTTGAGTAAAATGCATCAGAGCGAGTAAATAAAAATTGGGATTTGTTATCTGCGAATGTCACCCCCTGGTGGTTAAACTCTAAAGCACACAGGCAACCAAGTCACTTAACCCGAAAAGGCTCCAATTGCAGAAGTATACAGAAGTATGTAGAAATCTATGACTTCAGTATGAATAATAATAATACAAAAATCAGAATGAGTAACTTAATGTTTGAGGCTCACTTCCCCGAGGTGTCACCCTCTAGTGGTCAAACCATAAAGCACACAAATGACTGTCAAGCTTGGTGTTCCAGGGCTTCTACTGTGCCAAAGTAGAGACACTTGAACTTTCAATTTAGAATGTGTACTTAAAATTTAAATAAAATACATCAGATTAAGTAAATTAATAAATAGGATTTATTATCTAGGAATGTCAACCCTGGTGGTCAGACTGTGAAACACATGGACGAGCAAGCCACTTAACCTGCCAAGGCTCCAGTAGTGGAAGTATATAGAAATGAGCATATTCTGAATATATATATATATATATATATATATATATATATATATATATATATACACAGTTAGGTCCATAAATATTCGGACAGAGATGACTTTTTTCTCATTTTGTTCTGTACATCACCACAATGAATTTTAAATGAAACAATTCTGATGCAGTTGAAGTGCAGACTTTCAGCTTTAATTCAGTGGGTTGAACTAAACGATTGCATGAAAATGTGAGGCAACTAAAGTGTTTTTGAACACAATCCCTTCATTTCAGGGGCTCAAAAGTAATTGGACAATTGACTCAAAGGCTATTTCATGGGCAGGTGTGTTCAAGTCCGTCGTTATGTCTTATCAATTAAGCAGATAAAAGGCCTGGAGTTGATTTGAGGTGTGGTGCTTGCATGTGGAAGATTTTGCTGTGAACAGACAACATGCGGTCAAAGGAGCTCTCCATGCAGGTGAAAGAAGCCATCCTAAAGCTGCAAAACAGAAAAACCCATCTGAGAAATTGCTACAATATTACGAGTGGCAAAATCTACAGTTTGGTACATCCTGAGAAAGAAAGCAAGCACTGGTGAACTCAGCAACGCAAAAAGACCTGGACGTCCACGGAAGACAACAGTGGTGGATGATCACAGAATCATTTCCATGGTGAAGAGAAACCCCTTCACAACAGCCCACCAAGTGAACAACACTCTCCAGGGCTTGGTCGGCGTATCGATATCCAAGTCTACCATAAAGAGAAGACTGCATGAAAGGAAATACAGAGGGTGCATAAGCCTCAAGAATAGAAAGGCAAGATTGGACTTTGCTAAAGAACATCTAAAAAAGCCAGCACAGTTCTGGAAAACATTTTTTGGTTACAGATGAAACCAAGATCAACCTCTACCAGAATGATGGCAAGAAAAAAGTATGGAGAAGGCGTGGAACAGCTCATTATCCAAAGCATAGCACATCATCTGTAAAACACGGTGGAGTCAGGCAGTGTGATGGCTGCCAGTGGCACTGGGACACTCGTGTTTATTGATGATGTGACACAGGACAGAAGCAGCCGAATGAATTCTGAGGTGTTCAGAGACATACTGTCTGCTCAAATCCAGCTAAATGAGTCAAATTGATTGGGCGGCGGGCATTTCATGATACAGATGGACAATGACCCAAAACATACAGCCAAAGCAACCCAGGAGTTTATTAAAGCAAAGAAGTGGAAAATTCTTGAATGGCCAAGTCAGTCACCTGATCTTAACCCAACTGAGCAGGCATTTCACTTGTTGAAGACTAAACTTCAGACAGAAAGGCCCACAAACAAACAGCAACTGAAAGTAAAGGCCTGGCAGAGCATTAAAAAGGAGGAAACCCAACATCTGGTGATGTCCAGGAGTTCAAGACTTCAGGCTGGCATTGCCAGCAAAGGGTTTTCAACCAAGTATTAGAAATGAACATTTTATTTCCAGTTATTTAATTTGTCCAATTACTTTTGAGCCCCTGAAATGAAGGGATTGTGTTAAAAAATACTTTAGTTGCCTCACATTTTTATGCAATCGTTTTGTTCAACCCACTGAATTAAAGCTGAAAGTCTGCACTTCAACCGCATCTGAGTTGTTTCATTTAAAATTCATTGTGGTGATGTACAGAACAAAATGAGAAAAAAGTCGTCTCTGTCCAAATATTTATGGACCTAACTGTATATATATTGTCACGCACGCGCGAGTAGGAGACCGCGGAAGGATCTTGACACATCTGGGAAGACATTCGCTGGCAGGGAATGGTGGGGTACTAACTTTCTCCCTCTGCTTTCTTGCAGGAAAAAAGACGCTCCGCCACCATAAGCCGGGTTTGCCCGCACTGTGCTTACTTCCGCCCTTCCTCCTCCATATTTTCCTGACGTCATCGATCCCATCCTCCCTCACGGTTCCTTCCCAGCATTCCTCCACTTCTGGCTCCTCCTCCATAAAATGGCCGCCAACGCCATGATTCGGCGTCGCGCATATGAACAACTGTTTTGTTTATATTTTTGACCTTATTTTCATATTGTGGAGTGTCGACAATATACGGGGCCGGAAAACCCAAAACCTTTTTGTTGTCTCTTGCTGTATCTTTTACAATATATATATAACAATAACATTTATTTCTATAGCACATTTTCATACAAACAGTAGCTCAAAGTGCTTTACATAAGAAAGAATAGAAAAACAAAAGACACAATAAGAAAACAAAATAAATCAACATTAATTGACATAGACTAAGAGTAAGGTTCAATGGCCAGGGGGGACAGAAAAAAACAAAAAAAAACTCCAGACGGCTGGAGAAAAAATAAAATCTGTAAGGATTCCAGACCAAGAGACCGCCAGTCCCCTCTGGGCATTCTACCTAACATCAATGAAACAGTCCTCTTTGGATTTAGGATTCTCACGGAAGGGTTTGATGATGATGATGGTCACGTAGACTTCTGCCTTTTAATCCATCCATCGTTGTTGGAGCATCATGAAGCTTTGAGTAGGTGGAGGTGGCGCAGGCCACCACCACAAAGAAACCGGAAAAAGAAACAGAAAAGAGAGTAGGGGTCAGTACAGAAATATAATATATACTAGCCAACCCACGGCGTAGCATACGCCGCATAATTATGTATTGATGGGTGAACACTTCCTGAAAGACACAGTTGTCCAAATGGGGTTGGTTTTGAGAATACGATTGTAGGTGAACGAAAAGATGCAACTCTGGAGAGGGCAACATACAATACAGCGCTTTACACAGCGCATACAGCGATTCACATCCGCGACAAATATGATTCTTCTTAGATGGTGCTGTCGCGTCCACCCACGCTGTCGAAGCATACACATTGCCTGGTCATGTGCCCGCTCGCAAGAGCAACCAACAGAGACCCGCCCACCAACCGTAAGACCATGGGAAATCCCTCGGAAACTGTTTTACACACCGCATACAGCGATTTACATCTGTGACAAACATGCTTCTTCTTAGATAGTCCTGCGCATCCACTCTCGTTCTCGAAGCATACACACCAACTGGTCATGTGGTGCCTCTGTGTGAACCGGTCAGGCACACAGAAGGTCAGCTGCTTACAGAGCGTCTCGACTGTTGCAGGGCCTGCATTGGTGAAGCAGGTGAGACGGTAATGAAACAAAGGCACAGGGCTTATTGGTTTTTAAAGACTGCTTCCTTCATTGGGTTTTAACCTCAGTTTTAAAGGATTGTTTTAAGGATCCCATGGAATACCCCTCGCAAACCGTTTTACACGCTGCATATGGCGACTCACCTCCGCGAGAAACATGCCTCTATGAACAGTCAACGTGGCTCGGAGGTGCATGTGAACTCTACAACAGACGAACATAAATGACGCCATTTTTCCTGTGTCGTTGCGTCCGAGTTGGTGGGCGTGGCTCTGCGAGTTGTCGTTGTATCCAATGATTTTAGAGTTGGTGGGCGTGGCTCCTTCCTGCATGCGCCATGGGTGTCTTACTTGTCGGCGGCTTAGTGAATCCACGCCGGAACCATGGGTTTCTTGCCTTAGTGAATTATATACTGCTCACAAAAATTAAAGGAACACTTTAAAGAAACACATTAGATACATCAGATCTCAATATGAAGTTGGATATCTATACAAATAACGACAGGGCAATGTCTTAGGAACAAAAGGATGCCAAGTCTTTTAATGGAAATAAAAGTTTTCTGCCTACAGAGGGCTCAATTGTGCAGACACCCTAAAATCAGAGTGAAATGAAGATGTGGCAGGCTAGTCCATTTTTTCAAAAACTTAATTTCTGCTACTCAGAATGCTTTTCAGTATCTTGTGTGGCCCCCACGAGCTTGTATGCATGCTTGCCAACGTCGGGCATGCTCCTAATGAGACGACGGATGGTGTCTTGTGGCATTTCCTCCCAGATCTGTATGAGGGCATCCCTGAGCTGTTGTACAGTCTGAGGAGCAACCTGGCGGCGCCTAATGGACCGAAACATAATGTCCCACAGATGTTCTATTGGGTTTAAGTCAGGGGATCGTGAAGGCCATTCAATTGTTTCAATTCCTTCATCCTCCAGGTACTGCCTGCATACTCTTGCCACATGAGGCCGGGCATTGTCGTGCATTAGGAGGAAACCAGGACCTACTGCACCAGCGTAGGGTCTGACAATGGGTCCAAGGATTTCATCCTGATACCTAATGGCAGTCAAGATGCCGTTGTCTAGCCTGTAGAGGTCTGTGAGTCGCTCCATGGATATGCCTCCAAGATCATCACTGACCCACCACCAAACCAGTCATGCTAAACGATGTTACAGGCAGCATAATATTCTCCACGGCTTCTCCTGACCCTTTCACGTCTTTCACATATACTCAGGGTGAACCTGCTCTCATCTGTGAAAAGCACAGGATGCCAGTGGTGGACCTGCCAATTCTGGTATTCTATGGCAAATGCCAATTGAGCTCCCCGGTGCTGTGCAGTGAGCACAGGGCACAGTAGACATTTGGGCCCTCAGGCAACCCTCATGAAGTCTGTTTCTGATTGTTTGGTCAGAGACATTCACACCAGTGGCCTGCTGGAGGTCATTTTGTAGGGCTCTGGCAGTGCTCATCCTGTTCCTCCTTGCCCAAAGGAGCAGATACTGGTCCTGCTGATGGGTTATGGACCTTCTATGGCCCTCTCCAGCTCTCCTAGAGTAACTGCTTGTCTCCTAGAATCTCCTCCATGCCCTTGAGACTGTGCAGGGAGACACAGCAAACCTTCTGGCAATGACACGTATTGATGTGCCATCCTGGAGAAGTTGGACTACCTGTGCAAACTCTGTAAGGTCCAGGTATCGCCTCATGCTACCAGTAGTGACACTGACTGTAGCCAAATGCAAAACTAGTGAAGAAACAGTCAGAAAAGATGAGGAGGGAAAAATGTCAGTGGCCTCCACCTGTTAAACCATTCCTGTTTTGGGGTCATCTCATTGTTGCCCCTCTAATGCATCTGTTGTTAATTTCATTAACACCACAGCAGCTGAAACTGATTAACAACCCCCTCTGCTACTTAACTGACCAGATTAATATCCCATAAGTTTCATTGACTTTATGCTATACTCTGATTAAAAAGTGTTCCTTTAATTCTTTTGAGCAGTATATATATATAGATATACAGACCTTTGGTTGCAGTAAGGGGTGACGGAGGTTGAATGTCTGATGTGAGCCCCCCAATTTAGTCCTGCATGGACACCACAGACTTGTCAGTAGAGATGAGCCTTTGCATGGAGCAGCTGCTTCTGGCCATTTGAAGTTGATGACAGAGACACAGCCACCAGATGGACACACAGTTACACAGACACTTGCCTTTTTTTATTAAGGTGGATCGAACATCCCTGGAGACAGTTATTTTTCTGACCAGAGACAAGTGGTGGACTGTCAGCCTGTTTCATTGATACACTAAGGAGTGAGACACATAGGACAAAGTTTTATACACGAGGCCCCTGCTCAATTCCGGTCTGTTGTTTTTCTCATTATCAGGCTTGTTATTGAAGGTTTGGGGTTCAAGTGGCTTCTAGAAATGTCTCAAAAGGTGTGGAGCTAACCTGGGCTATCACAACTGCTCAGGTGGGCATTCACTCTGTTAATTTGCCACTTTCTTGCTTTGCGAGAAAGAAAAGATCGATTCAGTGGGTAAACTGTACATTAAGAGAGTGCAAAATCATATGTGGTCAATATGGCTGGTTTAAAGCTTTGTGAAATAAAAATGAGTGTGAAATTGAATGGGTGGCTGGATAGATCAGACAGAACATCACCAAGAATTGGGTGCCATAATTCTGTAAAAATGCAAACTTCTCTAATGATGATGTGTGTGCCGAGAACTATAGGGTCTCGTCAACAGCTATGCCTGATGCTTACGGGACAATCACCCCCACACACAAGCAGCTTTGTAAGGGAAAAATCATCTTAAGAATATTAAAAGGAAGAAAGATTGCATCATTTGGAGACAGAGTGAATTTGAAATACTGAATCTAAAACAGGGGACGCCAAGTCCGTTCCTGGAGAACCACCGTGGCTGTAGGTTTTCAATCTAACCTTTTCTTTTAATGAGTGCACAAACTGAATTGCTTTCGTAAGATTTGTTCTCCTGAATTTCTTCATCGTTCCTATGAATTGCTTCATTTTTTTCCTTAAATGGCACCCAAAAAGAAATGAAATGTGAAGTGGGGGAGCCAACAGAAGACCAGCTAAGTCAGGGCCTCAAACTGCAACCAATTTCACTCCAACCAGCTGGTTAATGAGGTGCCGATTCGTGTTGTTAATTAAACTCGTTCTTTAATTTCGTGGCTTTCTTGTAACTCTCGTGGTGCATAACAAGACATTTCCAAAATGGTTGACTTTCTCTTTTCTAAGGTCACACTGTTAAAACGTATAGTTGACCTGAACAGATCGACATTTCTGAGACCTTCACCTTTCTTTATTTTCAGATATTGTATGATAGACACCAGTTATTTTGGCTCATTTTGTATCTCATTATTGTTTGGCTGCTAATTAAGGAAAAAGAAACAATTAAGGCTGCTGCCTCGCAGTAAGGAGGCCTGGGTTCGCTTCCTGGGTCCTCCCTACATGGAGTTTGCATGTTCTCCCCGTGTCTGCGTGGGTTTTGTCCTGGTGCTCCGGTTTCTTCCCACAGTCCAAAGACATGCAGGTTAGGTGCATTGGCGATCCTAAATTGTCCCTAGTGTGTGCTTGGTGTGTGTGTGTGTGCCATGCAGTGGGTTGGCACCCAGGATTTTTTTTCCTGCCTTGCACCCTGTCCTGGCTGGGATTGGCTCCAGCAGACCCCTGTGATCCTGTGTTAGGATATAGTGGGATGGGAAATGTCGAAACAATTAAGGGGTCTGAGCCTTCAAGAACAAGTCAAATAAAATTAGTTCAAAAGAAGTTAATTAGCAGCAAATCACTCATCAAGAAAAGGGTTAGAATGAAAACCTTGGCGACCCCTGATCTAAAAGGTCTACGAAGTGTTCAAGTGCAGGAGAGGCCGTTTGGCTAGACTTTGTCTCCCTCTTCTGGTTGTTGGTGGATTTACCAGATTCCTTAACGACTGCTTCAGGAGCGCGGACAAGCATAGATAGATAGATAGATAGATAGATAGATAGATAGATAGATAGATAGATAGATATGAAAGGCACGATAGATAGATAGATAGATAGATAGATAGATAGATAGATATAGATAGATGTGAAAGGCACTATATAATAGATAGATAGATAGATAGATAGATAGATAGATAGATGTGAAAGGCACTAGATAGATAGATAGATAGATAGATAGATAGATAGATAGATAGATAGATAGATAGATAGATAGAGTGAAAGGCACTATATGATAGATAGATAGATAGAGTGAAAGGCACTATAGATAGATAGATAGATAGATAGATAGATAGATAGATAGATGTGAAAGGCACTATATAATAGATAGATAGATAGATACTATATTCATCACAAGGGGAAATTCACAATATACATTATACTGTATATCTAAAACTCTTTTCACATTTGAAATAGAAATTACGTATGACCACAGAAGATATTATAATGCACTCGCGCACGTATAACTACAACAGTCAGGTTACACAGACAAAGTGAGACAGAAGCAGATCGAGAGAGAAGGCTCACAGGCTCGCTGATCAACGTATACGACAATCACAATTGAGGGGCTCACAAACACCTGAACAACGTGCTGAACAGAATCGAATTCGACGGATGCAGTATTCACAGACTACCACGTCACACAGGCGTCAGGGTCTTTATAGGGAGGGATTCAATTATAACATTGAAAAAGATTATTGCCTACATCCAAAAGTTACAATAGGAGAAATGGACATCATGTGTGAGTACTGCCAAGCACAGGGGGTTAAATTTGAATCACGTGGGATGTGTTGTTCAGATGGCATTAATGCCGTTGCCTCATGAGAGCCACAAAATGTTCCCTTCCACTCAGTGAGCAAAGCCACTGGGTAATCTGATATATATATCGGCTGTCAAAAAACATTCTTTGTGTGCTACATAAAATAAACTGTTGTGGTTAATGGATTACGGATTTCAAGTTTTGCTATCTGTGGCCTTTTCACGGCCTGGAGAAAAACCTCTTCCTTGGACGTGAATGAATGTGGAGGTGGTCTTTCAGAATTCCCTGGCAGTGATCGTATTGGTCTGACCTCTTTTAGGATGGATCTTTGGGTAGCAATTTGACAACGACATAAAGGAATAGAATGAGGAAAAAACAAAATCAAAACTCTTACCTGTTAAGTACACTGAATACCTTGCTTTTGATAAACATTATTAATTAAACTCGTTCTTTAATTTCGTGGCTTTATATCTTCAAATACCCCCCTCCCCCCAAAACACACACACACACACACACACACAAACTCAGGATCAGGTTTAGCTCAAACAAAAAACTGGCACAAGACCCTGGGTTGAGGTTTCAGCTTCTTACAAACGTTGTTCACGAAAGATGTGCGCTCATTTTCAGCGGACTAACAATGATAGTGAACTGCTGCCCTCTACAGGCCAGTACGAGGACTGACACTTCTGACACCCACTGCCCAAACAGAAGCTGAATAAGAATCAATGGAAGAATAAATAAATGAAAAGCAAAGTGCAGTCAGTGTTGTAAAGAATGAAGATGGTTCAGGATTAAATTACAACCCCTACAAACATCTGGAGATGGATGAATATGTCAAAAAAATATTAATTCCTTCTAAAGTTACGTTAAATGTGAAGGTGTGGTCTAAAATAAATAACAAACATAAATTAGCTTGCACAATTTATTTCTGTTAAATGTGTCAATGGTATCAATAGTTATTAAGAGGATACGTTATTTATCTACTCTATACTCAGGATAACATCAGTATCGGAAATTGCTAGAACATAAAACAAAGTATTTAATCTATTTAAATCATCCATCCATTTTCTCAACCCGCTGAATCCGAATACAGGGTCACGGGGGTCTGCTGGAGCAAATCCCAGCCAACACAGGGCACAAGGCAGGAACCAATCCTGGGCAGGGTGCCAACCCACCGCAGCCCTCTTAGAAAACTATAGTACTATAATTGTAATTACAAATGACATGTATGAAACTCTAAAAGAATGGCAATCAACCATACCTTAGATTCCTTTGAACTTCTACATTTCAGAAACTGTACTGAAGCATTACAAACATATTCAAATACAGAAACTTAATCACATAAACACCACAATTAAAAGACAATCTTCTTCTTCTTCTTCTTCTTCCTGCTGATCCCGTTAGGGGTTGCCACAGCAGATCATCTTCTTCCATATCTTTCTGTCCTCATCATCTTGTTCTGTCACACCCGTCACCTGCATCTCTTCGCTCACCACATCCATAAACCTTCTCTTAGTCCTTCCTCTTCTCCTCTTCCCTGGCAGCTCTATCCATAGTACCCTTGTCTCACTATACCCCTCATCTCTGCTCTGCACCTGTCTAAACCAACGCAATCTCGCATCTCTGACTTTGTCTCCCAACCTAAGCTGACCCTCTAATGTCCTCATTTATAATCCTGTCCATCCTCATCACACCAAATGCAAATCTTAGCATCTTTAGCTCTGCCACCTCCAGCTCGGTCTCCTGTGCCACTGTCTCCAGCCCATATAACACAGGTGGTCTCACTACCGTCATGTAGACCTTCCCTTTCACTCTTGCTGATACCCGGCTGTCACAAATCACTCCTGACACTCTTCTCCACCTAGTTTATATGAAAAATTACACAAGCATTCATCTTTAACAAACTTTATGTTATGTGTTGTGGATTTTCCGTTGTCCTGTGTTCTGTGTAGCACTATGGTCCTGGAGGTACGCCGTTTCGTTTCATTGTATGCTGCACTACTGTATTTGGATGAAATGACAATAAATACTCTTGAATCTTGAATCAAAGCTCCTATTCTACTGCTAAGATGCCACCTAACTAACCTACAATGGTCCAAGTGGAGCACTCTGGTTGGCCAAGCTCCAATTCAACAACAACAACATTTATTTCTATAGCACATTTTCATACAAACAATAGCTCAAAGTGCTTTACATGATGAAGAAAGAGAAATAAAAGACAAAATAAGAATTAAAATAAGAGAACACTAATTAACAAAGAATAAAAGTGAGGTCCAATGGCCAGGGAGGACAGAAAAAAAAAAAACATCAGACGACTGGAGAAAAAAATAAAATCTGCAGGGGGTCCGAGGCCACGAGCCCACCCAGCCCCCTCTGGGCATTCTACCTAACACAAGTGACATCAATCAGTCCTCATGGAAGAATTTGATGATGACGGTCATGGGGACTTCTGGCCTTTAATCCAGGCATGTCAAACTCACTACCATTGGTGGGCCGCTTCGACTGCCATATGTGCGTCAGTGGGCCGCACTGTAACAAATACTATTATACTATGATATAAAGTTACTGTAGCTTTCTTTCCAATACTGAAAACTTAAAAAAATGTAACACTTAAAGTTTAAAGAAAAGCGTACACTCTCCGTACAACTAGAGTCTTAGCCTCTTAGCTAGGTCCTTATATTATTATATTATATTCATTGCTTATATAGGAGTCTTACAGTGTGAGACTTATTTCTTTTGTCCCGACACTTGGCATCTCTTGTTAGTGACCAGTTCGTCAATATCAGGCTTGAGATCTTGTGCAGCTGCAACTTTTCTGAGGGATGAAAGCTGCTCGACGGGAAGTCTTGAGCGATGTGGGGTTTTGGTAGCCGTCATTAACGAAAACAATTGCTCACAAAGGTAAGATCTTCCGAACATAAACAGTACTCTCGATGCCAACTTACAGATCTGCACATACGCGGGTGGCAGGTAAGCATACAAGCCTGGCACATCAACTTTGTTGTATTTTCCCTTCATAATTTCATATTCATATTTCCAATATGACTCGGAGTCCTGCCACGTGCAAAAGTTCGCTGATGACACTGCTATTGTGGGCCGCATCAGGAGTGGGCAGGAGGAGGAGTACAGAAAGTTAATCAAAGACTTTGTTAAATGGTGCGACTCAAACCACTTACACCTTAACACCAGCAAGACCAAGGAGCTGGTGGTGGATTTTAGGAGGCCCAGGCCCCTCATGGACCCTGTGATCATCAGAGGTGACTGTGTGCAGAGGGTGCAGACCTTTAAATATCTGGGAGTGCAGCTGGATGACAAATTGGACTGGACTGCCAATACTGATGCTCTATGTAAGAAAGCTCAGAGCAGAATATACTTTCTGAGAAGGTTGGCATCCTTCAACATCTGCAGTAAGATGCTGCAGATGTTCTACCAGACGGTTGTGGCGAGTGCCCTCTTCTACGCCACAACGTGTGCTGGGGTGGCAGCATAAAGATGAAAGACGCCTCACGCCTGGACAAACTTGTTAAGAAGGCAGGCTCCATTGTAGAATTAAAGTTGGACAGTTTAACATCTGTGGCAGAGCGACGGGCACTAAGCAAACTCCTGTCAATCATGAAGAATCCACTGCATCCACTTAACAGTGTCATCTCCAGACAGAGGAGTAGCTTCAGTCACAGACTTTTGTCACCGTCCTGTTCCACTGACAGACTGAGGAGATCGTTCCTCCCCCACACTATGCGACTCTTCAATTCCACCCGGGGGAGTAAATGCGAACATTAATTTTATTTTAATTCTTTTCATTTTTATTACTATTTAATTTAATATTGTTTCTTTGTATCAGTATACTGCTGCTGGATTATGTGAATTTCCCCTTGGGATTAATAAAGTATCTATCTATCTATCTAGAACAGAATCTGACTGCAGTTCCTTTTGGATCTTCTCAGGCGCATTCTCAGCGTTGGAAGAGAACAGCGCAAAGTCCTGTTTGTGTGAACTGGAATCACGAAAACGCTCACTGAATTCATTGTTCAGCAATTCGAGTTGGAAAATAAATCCTCCAAAAATCTCATTTTACTTTACTAAGTTTACTTCAAAGTTTATATTGTCAAATAAGCCGATATGCAAAAAGCCCCCTGACCTACACTAATTATACAAACTCAAAATCTCAAAAATATGTTAATAAAAGAACTCACCATTTCTCGCGTCCACTTCAGATCTTCAGCTGTACTCTGCGCTAACTGTTCGTTACAATACTAGCACAAAATCACATAAAACTAGAGCAAAAAAAATGTGAAAATATGTGGGCTACTACTACTCGTGATGGTCAGTTCTGCCCAGTGGCCGGTCTCAGCAGCCCAGCCAGTAGTGTAGCCTGCACAGGGGTGGCCCTGGGCAGAGAAAGAATCGGTGGCCCCTTCGCCCACCAATGTCAACATGGTATCTTATGCACGGCGGACAGCCACGTCCATTGGAGACACTGCATAGCCGCCTTGTGCTCATGGCGCGCTTCTATATGCGCGTGTCTGTAACTTGAAAACCAAGTGGCGGCCCGTGATATTCTCATTACGGCAGAACGTTATAATACTACATAGAGCTTACTGCTCCGACTCTAGCGACATTAGTAAATACAGCGTAGTAATTAACAAGAAACACAATGTTTTTCGTCCACATTGTTATTTATTTTCTCTTTCTGTTTTATATTCAATATATATTAGTGTGGCGGCCCTGTGCAGGTGTACAGTTTGCACATGCCTAAAGCCGCCCCTGCCCGCTGCTGCAGCCTAGCACTTCAGTTGTGATGCTGCGGCTCATTAACTCTGGTCAAGGCTCATGGCTATACTAGCAGATGATGTTTCCGGTACCCTAATGCCATGGGAAAACGCGCTTTTGTCAGAAGGCAGAAGTAAGAAAAGTCTATAAGTAACGCAGAATGATTCAATCACAAACGATAGTAATCATTTTGTACAAGTTCAGTGCTAACTAGGATCTGTCATGCGGACCGCGTGTTTGACATGCCGGCTTTAATCCATCAATGTTGGGACATCACGGTGCTTTGATTAGGTGGTGATGGCGCAGGTCACCACCACAGAAAAAGAACAGAAGAGAGAGTAGGGGTTAGTATAGGGATTTTGGAGCCACCATGAATAGTTCTGATAATAAATTGAATATTCCTTAAGAAAACTGTTCATTGTTTTTGTTTTGAGACTTTGAATCATTCTTTTCTTTAATTGTCTGGACGACAATATATGGGGACGGGCCCCAAAACTTTGTTTTGTATTGTGTAGCATTCTTTTGAAGAAGAATAATCTTCACAATAGCAATGATAATTAATTGAATATACAGAGCATCAGGATTAAACTAAAATGAAGTTATCAGAAAGCCATGTTAAAGTAATGAGTATTCAGCAGTTTTTTTAAAGTGCTCCACCGTCTCAGCCTGGTGAATTCCTATTGGCAGGCTATTCCATATTTTAGGCTCATAGCAACAGAAGGCCGCCCGCCTCACCACTTCTTTTAAGTTTAGCTCTTGGATTTCTAAGGAGACACTCATTTGAAGATCTGAAGTTATGATTTGGAATGTAAGGTGACAGACATTCTGAAATATAAGATGGGGCGAGATTATTTAAGGCTTTATAAACCATAAGCAGTATTTTAAAGTCAATTCTGAATGACACGGGTAACCAGTGTAGTGACATCAAAACTGGAGAGATGTGCTCAGATTTTCTTTTCCTAGTTAAGATCCTAGCGGCTCCATTCTGCACTCGTTGTACCTGATTGATGTCTTTTTTGGGTGGTCCTGAGACGAGTGCGTTACAGTAATCTAGTCGACTGAAAACAAACGCGTAAACTCATTTCTCAGCATCTTTCAATGTTATAAGAGGTCTAACTTTTGTTATATTTCTTAAGTAAATTCAAGGTGGACCACAATTTAATTAAAGAGAAGAAACACATAAAATACTATACTGCCTTTTCAACAGACAGGGAGACCTTCATCCTCCCCTCATGGTATGGTAGTCATGTCAGATAACAGAGACAGAAGTTTAGAGGAAAGGTCATTTGACTGACACTTCAGGGCAAGTGTTTTGTGTTTATTAGCGCATCCATTGATCTTCCAAAGTGACTTCATCCTGTGGGGGGGTCAAAGGGAAGCTGGAGCCGATCCGGGAAAGCAGATGACATAAGGCAGGAAGAACACCAGACACGGAGCCAACTTGTTGGTACATGCAAAGAAGAATTAGTCTGCACATATGACGAGAAGGGCACACAAACCACACACACAAATACTGCACTATACATTATAAATAGATAGATAGATAGATGTGAAAGGCACTATATGATAGATAGATAGATAGATAGATAGATAGATAGATAGATAGATAGATAGATAGATAGATAGATAGATAGATAGATGTGAAAGGCACTATATAATAGATAGATAGATAGATAGATAGATAGATAGATAGATAGATAGACAGATGTGAAAGGCACTATATGATAGATAGATAGATAGATAGATAGATAGATAGATAGATGTGAAAGGCACTATATAACAGGTTTCAATCTGACCATGAGAGAGTGTTCTTGCACTTTATTATTTTGCAGAGTTTCCTTTTTTCATTCGTATGATCGCCGCTCAGATTCTCAATGCAAGTCCTGGTGCTTCAGATAAGTTATTTAATAGAGGACAAAAAATTCACTTCTCTGGAAATAAATGGAAGGGAAAAGAAAGTATGGAAGAACATAGAAGACCAAACTGATTGAAGAAGATTATTATTTTAAACGGCTGATGTCATCAACCTGCAGCTAAATGCCGTTTGAAGTCATTAATAACTCGAGGAAGGCGCAGCCGCTCTAACTGATTATAAGCATACAGTAAGTCGGGTTTAGAAAAGGACAGAGGCGTCGGGAGGTGGGGGGCTGCGGTGGATTGAGCCCCTGATCTCTGGCCCCCAACTCCTCTCGTGCTATATACACAAACAATCGCGACGAGCCACTGATCTTCTTGTCCATTGTGCGCCATTTGCTTTCCCGTTATACGATAAATCAGTTCGTTTTCAAGTTCTTATTTATCCATAGAATTCTAATGAATTTTTACTTTCTAAATAATATTAAGAGCGAGAGAGGGAAATTATTGTCATTTGCTTTTGTCCTTTCATAGGGTAATACTAATGCTGATTTTATGCTAGGGCTGGTCATTTTGTATTCATACATTTTTTTTTTTAATTGCTAATTACTGGCCGAACTTTCAACATGTTAGTTTTAAGAAAATGCACGACAATGAGTCACAGACCCTCCGCCACTAACACACGTCACCCGATGTCATTGTCATATCACTTGAATTGCTGTACATGAAAGCCATTGAGCCGCCACAGGCCTCTCTGTGCTCCGTTGTAAAGTGTCACTTATTTAATGTTGTTTACTAACACATGTAACCGCATTCTTTTATCGCTATTACTTTTGAAATATGACTTATTGTTACAAAACTATTTAATAAGCAAAAATATAATAATGGATTCTTGGATGAGGGTGGCACGGTGACGCAGTGGTAGTGCTGCTGCCTCGCAGTAAGGAGACCTGGGTTCGCTTTCCAGGTCCTCCCTGCGTGGAGTTTGCATGTTCTCCCCATGTCTGCTTGGATTTCCTCCCACAGTCCAAAGACATGCAGGTTACGTACATTGGCGATCTTAAATTGTCCCTAGTGTGTGCTTGGTGTGTGTGTGTGTGTGTGTGTGTGTGTGCCCTGCGGTGGTCTGGCACCTTGCCTGGGGTTTGTTTCCTGCCTGGTGCCCTGTGCTGGCTGGGATTGGCTCCAGCAGACCCCCGTGACCCTGTCGTTAGGATATAGAGGGTTGGGTAATGACCCACTGACTGACTGACTGACTCTTGAATGAAGTGAATACAAAATGTAAAATGCTGCAGCTTTCATATCCGTTAACTCAGTCGCCGAACACACTTGACCGTTACTCCCCGCCGACATCATCTGACTTTTTTGATATTTTTCTGTGACCGAATCATAAGAATGGCCTTCACTTTGTGCCCGCATAAGCTTGTGAGAACAAACAGAGAAATACAAGATTCCCTCTGATTCCAGATGAGCCATCTTAACAAGAGCTGAAATGTGTGAAATCAATGATGGCCACTCCAAGAACTTTAAAGCTGCTGGTCCTCTGAACAGCATCGCCTCTGACAAAGCCTTCCTCTTCCTCAAGTCTCTGACCTGCTTGTCATTGTTGTCCTGCCCACCACTGAGTAACGCAGTCTGTTTCAGGTCACCTCTGGGGTGGCCGTTTGACTAGATGTTTCTAATGAGACCCCAAGCGTCTCACCGTGCAATCCTGGACCCCGTCAGTGTGACTGACTGTGTGAACTACGCTTGCAGATAATGAGAACATTTCGATGACACACTAGATGTCTGCAGCGTGCAGAGGATTATTTTATTCTTAAGTGGGTTTCGGTGATGCTGATGCAGCAACGCGTCCTCCGTGACGTCTAATCCATCAACACCTCAGTGTCCCCATACGTCATGTTTCTGCTCTCACAGAAGCACCTCTCTGCTCGGCATGCGACAATGAGTCACTCATCTGTGAGATCGCCGGTGCTGTTTCAAACCCCACTGGAGCACATGTATTAATCCCCCCACACCAGGGTGTCTCAACCAATTAGGAACCAGATGAGACACTGAGTTGTGTCTGGCTGGCATAATGAGCCTCAGCAACTTGAAGTCAAGATCAGAAGGCAGGTTATTACTGAAAATAAAGTCAGGGCAGCATTTGAACCCAGAAGGACGAGTCTCTGTTTTATATTGATGCTGGAGAAGTTTTCAAAATAACAAACCGAGTGCTCAGTATGCGAACGAGATTGGAGTCGTCACCAAGATGTCCTCTGGTGTTCTGCTCTTCACTGTGGATTCTCCAGAATAAGGAGATCCACTCTAGGGATTTAGGAAAATACGGGGGCCACAATCAAAATGTAAAGGCAAATGCAAAGAAACAGAAGCAGACGCAATACAAGACGTTGTTCCCAATGGCTTATGGGTAGTTTGAACGTATTCTGGGGCTTTAGACAAATACGGGGGCCACAATCAAAATGTAAAGGCAACCGCAATGAATAGAAGTAGACACAATACAAGACGTTGTTCCCAATGGCTTATGGGTAGTTTGAACGTATTCTGGGGCTTTAGACAAATACGGGGGCCACAATCAAAATGTAAAGGCAACTGCAACGAACAGAAGCAGACGCAATACAAGACGTTGTTCCCAATGGCTTATGGGTAGTTTGAACACGCACAGAGCTGACCAGCTTTCTGCTGTGTGAGGATGGGTGATACCAGTGTTTTTGAAATGGATACCGATACAAGTACTTTATGTGTCAGATTTCCGATGCCGAGTATTTTTTAAAAGCATAGGAATTTATTTTCAAATGAAGAGAGTATTTTAGATGAGCTAATATTAATGGTCCAGTGTGCATTTCAATTAACTAATATCACAGTATAAAGGTCACCATAACAACTTTATTACAAAATGCTGTACCAAACATGTCATGTCGTATTCTAACCCATTGACAACAGCCCACGGATGCGGGGAGTGGGGGTGCCGGAGTCTATTCAAGCTGCTATTGGGTGCAAGGCAGGAGCAAACCCTGGACAGGGTGCCCATCCAATGCAGGTCGAACACACCAAAAACACACTATGGCCAGTTTAGCTTTGCCAGTTCACCTAACCTGCATGTCTTTGGGGACTGTGGAAGGAAACTTACACAGCCACAGGGACAACATGCAGACTCCACGCAGGGAGGATCTGGGTAGCCAAGAATGAATATACAAACATATCCATCCATCCTCTTCCGCTTATCTGAGATCGAGTCGTGGGGGGGTGCAGCTTAAGCAGAGAAGCCAAGACTTCCCTCTCCTTGGCCACTTCTTCCAGCTCTTCCGGGAGAATCCTGAGGCGTTCCCAGGCCAGCCGGGAGACATAGTCCCTCCAGCGTGTCCTGGGTCTTCCTTGGGGCCTCCTCCTGGTTAGATGTGCCCAGGACACCTCACCAGGGAGGCGTCTAGGAGGCATCCTGATCAGGTGCCCGAGCCACCTCATCGGACTCCTCTCGATGCGGAGGGGCAGCGGCTCTACTTTAAAGCCCCTCCCGGATGACTTCTCACCCTATCTTTATGGGAAAGAAAGCCCAGACACCCTGCGGATTAAACTCATTTCAGCCGCTTGTATTCGTGATCTCGTTCTTTCGGTCACTACCCATAGCTCACGACCATAGGTGAGGGTAGGAACATAGACCGACTGGTAAATTGAGAGCTTTGCCTTATGGCTCAGCTCCTTTTTTACCACAACAGACCGATGCAGAGCCCGCATCACTGTGGACGTCGCACCGATCCGCCTGTCAATCTCACGCTCCATTCTTCCCTCACTCTTGAACAAGACCCCGAGATACTTGAACTCCTCCACTTGGGGCAGGATCTCGCTCCCAACCCTGAGAGGGCACTCCACCCTTTTCCGGCTGAGGACCATGGCCTCGGATTTGGAGGTGCCGATTCTCATCCCAGCCGCTTCACACTCAGCTGCGAACCGATTCAGAGAGAGCTGAAGATCACGGCCTGATGAAGCAAACAGGGCAACATCATCTGCTAAAAGCAGTGACCCAATCCTGAGTCCACCAAATTGGACCCCCTCAACGCCCTGGCTGCGCCTAGAAACTCTATCTATAAAAATTATATAGATAATATAAACTTTTACACTTTCATAAAGATTTGGTTATTTGTTTAATCATTGTTGTTATTGTTTACATCCCTCCTCGGGCGGACGTGGAGATAGCGGGTGATGACATCCATTCCGCTGTTGCTAAACTACAAACACAGCACCCCGAAGCGCTTATGCTAATCGCTGGAGACTTTAACCAGGTGACGCTGGACAAAACATTACCTGTCTTCTCCCAGTATGTGGATTGTAACACCTGGGGCATTAGGACTATCAACTTACTGTATGCAAACGTTAAAGACGCATACAGCGCCACCCCACTGCCTGTGCTTGGGAAAGCAGATCATAACCTGGTTCTGCTTCAGCCTCACTACAAACCAAGAGTGAGGGCGCTACCTACAACCACACGCTCATTCAGGAAGTGGTCCCCTGAGGCAGAGCAGGCTCTGAGAGACTGCTTTGGAACTACAGACTGGGATATATTGCTTGGGTCACATAGTGAGAACATTGAAGAGGCTGTTGAATGCACAACTGATTACATCAACTTCTGTATGGACATTGTAGTTCCAGTAAGAACAGTACGCTGCTATGCTAACAACAAGCCATGGGTTACAAGTGACATCAAGGGCCTTTTGAACCAGAATAAAAGGGCTTTTAAAGGTGGTGATAAGCATGAGCTCAAGTGCATGCAGAAGGAACTCCGAGTCCAGCTCAGGCGGGCGAAAGAGCAGTACAGGAGAAAGCTGGAGCAGAAGTTGCAGAACAACAGCATGAAGGAAGTGTGGGATGGGATGAAGATCATCACTGGCTGCAGCTCGAAGTGGGGTGCCACCATCGAGAGAGACGTGGAGAGAGCAAACCAGATGAACAACTTCTTTAACAGGTTTGACCACCCTAACCCACTCTCACCTTGGAGTACTGCATCCTCCAACCATCCTTCTGCTGATACCAGCATAGGTGGGACATCCCCACCCACAATGACAGCAGCCCAGGTAGGCAGAGAGCTGAGGAGACTTCGTGCCAGCAAAGCAGCGGGTCCAGATGGAGTATCGCCACGACTGCTGAAGGCCTGTGCGTTGGAGCTGGGGAGTCCTCTACAGCGCATCTTCAACTTGAGCCTGGAACAGGGGAGAGTCCCAAGGCTTTGGAAAACATCTTGTATCACCTGAATCCCAAAGGTATCACGTCCTGGTGAGCTGAATGACTTCTGGCCTGTCGCTCTAACGTCACATGTGATGAAGACCATGGAGCGGCTGCTGCTTCACCACCTGAGGCCACAGGTCCACCACGCCCTCGACCCTCTGCAGTTCGCATACCAGGAGAAGGTGGGAGCGGAGGATGTCATCATCTACATGCTACACCGATCCCTATTCCCATTTGGACAGAGGCAGTAGTGCTGTAAGAATTATGTTTCTGGACCTCTCTAGCACCTTCAGCACCATCCAACCTCTGCTCCTTAGGGACAAGCTGACAGAGATGGGAGTAGACTCACACCTGGTGGCATTGATCATGGACTCTCTTACAGACAGACCTCAGTATGTCTGTCTTGGGAACTGCGGGTCTGACATTGTGGTCAGCAACACAGGAGCGCCGCAGGGTACTGTACTTTCTCCGGTCCTGTTCAGCCAACATACATCAGACTTCCAATACAACTCAGAGTCCTGCCTGTTATGTATACATCTTCATTTGTAAATGTTATTATATGGTAAAGGAAATGGTTGTGTGCGCATGTGTAATATAAATAAGGGGGTGTGGAGTTTAGAGCAGTGTGTATGAAAGAAGCAATAGAGAGGCACGTGTGTGAGAAGGATAATAGCGTGTGCGGTTGGTTCAGTTTGTAAAATAAAGTGTTCCTGTTGTTCATCACCCTGTGGAATTTGTTTGAGTTAAAACGTATACAGAAAATACGGATTTATAACAAATCGGCGACGAGACGGGTCCAGCGAACTCAACGCAAAAGCAACAATGGCTCAAATAGGAAAAATATCGGAATACGAAGAATCCAAGGAGGACTTCAGTTCTTACCTGGAACGGTTGGAGTTCTGGATGACAGCAAACGACATGCCAGAGGATAAGAAGGTCTGTGCTTTTCTGTCTATTATAGGCGCAAAGACCTGCGGCTTGTTAAAATTTAGTCGTGCCAGCTACTCCAAGTAAAAAGACGTACTCGGAGCTGAAAGAAGCGCTGTTAGCACATTACAAACCGCAGCCTTTGACTATAGCGGAGCGGTTCCGTTTTATAAACGAAACCAGCGCGAAGAGGAAAGTATCGCCGAATATGTTGTGGCCTTGAAACAGTTGTCAGCGAGTTGTAATTTCGGGACTTTTCTGGAAGAAGCGCTGCGAGATAAGTTAGTATGTGGCATATGTTACCCTCCCTGGCCTGGTGGGTGTCAGGGAGAAGAGTATTCCTAAACCCTGTAGTTACAAACAAAGAGGCACAAAGTTTAGCTTGCGTTCCGTTTGGCTGCAGGATTTAATCTTATTTTTCATAACCACAAACACAAAATAAATATTCCAGATTTAACACAATATGTCCTTAGTTTATGTGACACTAACTGTAACAACTCATGTTACAGTCTTTATAACATATTTTCAAGTACTGTATTATCAATAATATAGAACACATTTAAGTCCATAGAAAATAACATAAAATTATCCAGCTAACATCTTTGTTTTTTTTCTTTAAAACCCTATGATTGAAAACTTATCAATTATCAAACTGCTCATATTCAACAACCACATAAACATACCGCAATACATTGACAAAAACCAAGACGAGATGTGTTTCAGCCCTTTAACGCGTCTGGCGCTTAATGTGAAAACAACCCTTGTGGCTTTCGCTATTCCGGTATAGGCTAAACATTTTATTTTCATCGGATTACACAAAAAAATTACTTAACTCCCAGTTTTGCACGTTACTTACACAGCTTCACAACACTCTTATGTCTTACTTGGGAGTATTACATCTTGTTTGGAGGAATATTAACCCACCTGTAGTTACAAACAAAGAGGCACAAACTTTAGCTTGCGTTCCGTTTGACTGCAGGATTTAATCTGCCGGTAGTGATGGGTCGTTTTTGAACGAATCTTTAATGTGACTCGGGAAGAACGAGTCGTCTCGTGGGAGTGATTCGTTCAGTCGCGCATGCGCATTTGCGCAACTTCTTATAGTTTCTGTATTGGAATTGATTCACCTGTTTCGAGTCTTCGGGTTTTTCGAGTCGTTCGTTCATCACGTGACAGCCCCATAAGCTTACCCAACTCAGTCTGAGCCGGAAACAGAATTGATTAGTTCATCTCTCGAGTCTTCGGGTTTGAGTCGTTCATTCATCACGTGACAGCCCCATAAGCTTAACCTATGCAGTCTGAGCCGGAAAGAGAATTGAACGAAATGACTCGAAAAATGATTCGTTCATTTTGCTGAACGAGACTCAAAGATCCGAGTCAGTAAAATGATCCGAACTTCCCATCCTGCCGCGCTTGCCTCTGTGGTGTTTTAGGGTTCCTCCCTAGCGATAGTGCCATCTAGTGAACTGTTTGGGTATTTTACTTAACACAGTGTTCAGCAGCGCACCCACCAAGCACTATGAATTTGACCTTCAAAACACTAGAAAATATTAGCAAAAAAATAAAAATATTGGGGTGTCTTATTTTATGCACATGCATTTTAACCTTTTACACATACAACTGTGAAGAAATACAGAAAGAACTTTTGTCGCAAGTAGACTTAACTTTTCCTAAGGCTTGTAAAACGGCGCTGACTATGGAACTTGCTGCTAAAAACTCGAAGGAACTGGCTTGCAAATCCACTTTGCAAACGGAGTTGGTGCGGAAAGCGTATCGCTCGGGAGATCAGTCTTCTCAAAAAGAATATCGCCCCATGTCATTTAAAAAGAAAACGGCATCAAGTGTCTACGGAAGGGGAGGAGAGGACTTTAATAAGGACAACAAATGTTATCGCTGTGGGGGCAAGCATGATGCTCAGACGTGCAAGTTCAAAAACGAAAAATGCTTCTCCTGCTCTAAAACAGGTCATTGCGCCCGCGTGTGCAGAAACAAAACCGAGAATAAAGGTGCAGCAAACTGTTTGTTTTCTAAAGAGGAAGAAATTGATCTTTGTGACAGTGACTTAGGAGTCTGCACGGTGTTCCCAGCTAGTGAAAAAGTTGAAGAAATACAAGTAGAAGTGATGCTGGAAGGAAAAAAACATAGTAATGCAAGTGGATACTGGAGCCACTGTTTCTAAAATATCAGAGACATGGTGTAAAACGTTTATGCCACATAAGCAACTGGAAGAAACGTTTATGGATTTAAGAAAATATTCAGGAGAAAGAATTGAGCTGATAGGTAAGACAGATGTGGAAGTAAAATACAAGGAGCAGTCAGCAGTGCTTCCGGTGGTTGTTACTAAAGGAAGTAAGGCAGCACTGCTGGGGAGAAATTGGTTGGAAGTTCTTAAATTAGACTGGGCCAGTCTTTTTCAAATTAAAAGTCTTGAACCACTGTCACTAAAGGAGGTTTTGGTTAAACACAAAAAGATATTTGAAGTAGGGCTAGTGACAATCAAAAATTTCAAAGCACAAATTAAAATGAAGCCGGATATTAGTCCTAAGTTCCATAAAGCAAGGCCTGTGCCATATTCACTTAAACAAGGTGTTGTACTTGAACTGGATAGATCAGAGAAGGCTGGAGTAATTTCTAAAATTGAAAGAAGCAATCGGGCTGCCCCAATCGTAGTGGTACCAAAAAGTGATCAGTCACTCAGAATATGTGGTGACTATAAAATGACAGTAAATCAAGGTACAGAAGAGGAACAGTACCCAGTGCCTACAGCAGAAGATACAATACAATACAATACAGTTTATTTTTGTATAGCCCAAAATCACACAGGAAGTGCCGCAATGGGCTTTAACAGGCCCTGCCTTTTGACAGCCCCCCAGCCTTGACTCTCTGAGAAGACAAGGAAAAACTCCCAATAAAAACCTTGTAGGGAAAAATGGAAGAAACCTCGGGAAAGGCAGTTCAAAGAGAGACCCCTTTCCAGGTAGGTTGGGCGTGCAGTGGGTGTCAAAAGTAGGGGGTCAATACAATACAATATACACAACAGAACAATTCCTTAAGACAGCATAATAATAAAAATTTTAGAAGTACGGTTTAACAGCAGATGATATGACATAATTAGGTTTGGATATTTTTAGAGTCCTGGAGACCTCATCCATCTAGCTGCCTCCCCATTTGGCCATGCCATGATGTGTTTGCTACTCTTGCTGGAGGTAGGCTGTTTACCAAATTAGACTTGTCGCATGCTTACCAACAGTTAGAGCTGGATGAGAAGTCACAACAATACCTGGTGGTCAACACCCATAAGGGTTTATACTGCTACAACAGATTGTCATATGGAGTTTCCAGCGCACCTGCCATTTTTCAGTTGGTAATGGACCAGCTTTTACAAGGATTAGAACATGTCACGTGTTTTCTGGATGACATCCTAATTACTGCTAAAACAGAGCAGCAGCATTTACAGATTTTGGATGCAGTGTTGTTGTAATGGGCTACAACTCAGCATTATAAAGAAAATAACATTTTGGTGTGTTACTTAGAAAAGGCAGAATTTCTGGAAAATTCTGCTACAGGTTATTGCTGATGGCTATCTACAGGACATAAATATTTACCTGTCCTGCTAAAGAGTCACCTGCTTTGAATAGTCAGACTGCTTTGACTTAGTATCTCATCTACATACAATGTGGGGATACAGAACTGTCTGCTTCCTTGGAAAATTGTTTTCTAATCAAGGACTCAAAGTAAATGTGTTTACACTATTTGTTATGCAGAGGAAATTGGCTTGCACCATTGTTTTCACTGGCTGCCATGTTGATCTATGCAGAAATTGAAGTATATATATATATATATTTCTGGAAAAAAAGAGAACAGGGAAGTATGGTCTGAGACTCGGGACTGCTGTGGCTACACCCTGTAGCAACAGTGGCTTGTACCTGGCCCAGGTTCCCCTAGGCCTGAGGTCGGTAACATTGTCAAGGCTGGAACAATATGGAATTAGAGTGAAAAAGGCAAAGTGTAGTTTTATGCAAGAAAGTGTGGAGTATTTGGGGCGCCGAATTGACAAGGACGGCTTGTACCCAACGAAAGAAAAGGTGAGTGCCATCCTTGAAGGTCCTGAACCCAAAAATATTGGGGAGCTAAGATCATTTTGAGGCCTACTCAATTATTATGGAAGGTTTTTGGCTAGATTGTCTACAGTATTACAGCCACTTCATGAGTTGTTACAAAATGCTAAGACATGGGACTGGTCTTCAAAGTGCAGAGCTGCCTGCAATCAATGTAAAGAAATGCTGGCCACTAGTAGAGTACTGGCCCATTATGATACCCCAAAGCCCTTATTTTTAGCATGTGACGCCTCATTATATGGTGTGGGAGCTGTGATATCACATGTAGAAAATGGCGAGGAGAGGCCTATAGCCTTTGCATCAAGAGCATTAAGCTCTAGTGAGAAAAACTATGCCCAATTCGAAAAAGAGGCATTAGCTCACAGACCACAAACCTCTGTTGTCGATTCTAGGTCCTAAAACAGCAGTACCTACCTTAGCTGCTGCTAGAATGCAGAGGTGGTCTGTCATTCTGTCTGCATATAACTATGACATTCAGTACAGAAAATCTGCAGAACATAGCAATGCTGATGCTTTGTCAAGATTACCTCAGCAGCAAAGGGAAAACGTAGATGCAGAAACAGCAGACATTTGGACTAACACAAATGAGCTTCCTGTAAAAGCTATTGATATTGCAAAAGAAGCCAAACATGATCCAATATTATCTAAAGTGCTTGATTTAACTTTAAATGGGTGGCCAGATAAATTGCAAAATTTGCTGTTGCAACCTTTTTTTATTCGGCGGCATCAACTCTCAACTGAGCAAGGATGTGTACTTTGGGGTCGCAGAGTAATTATACCACCAATATATCGTGAGCAGTTACTTAAAGAATTGCATGAATCACACCTGGGAATGTGCAGAATGAAAGCTTTGGCACGAAGCTATTTATGGTGGCCAAATATGGACAGTGAAATTGAAAAAAAAGTGATGCGTGTTGTGCAGTACGTAACCAGCCACCGCCTGCCCCGTTGCACTACTGGAAATGGCCTACTACTGTTATGCACCTAAAATCTGGAATAGCCTGCCAATAGGAATTCGCCAGGCAAATACGGTGGAGCACTTTAAAACACTGCTGAAAACACATTACTTTAACATGGCCTTCTCATAACTTCACTTTAACTTAATACTGATACTCTGTATGTTCAATTCTTCATAACTGTTCACAGTGGCTCTAAAATCCATACTGACCCCAACTCTCTCTTCTGTTTCTTTTTCCGGTTTCTTTGTGGTGGAGGCCTGTGCTGGCCATCCTATCAGATGACAGAATCTTTCCATCCGATGATTCCGATCATCCTTTATCCGAGATGACTTTTCCAATTGTCTTTCGCATGTTTTTCAGGCTTTCTGGTATCCATCCATTATGAATTAATATGGCATAAGCTTTCATTGTTTTGCAGGTGATCGATGGCCAGTGATCCATCTCTGCTTAAACATTCTGGAGCATTTCCTTCCCCTTATATACGCATTGTGATGGATGGCACACAGGGGCCGGTGTCCCAGGTGGGAAGGCATTGTGATGTAAAGATGGAGGGAGACTACATGCATGCCCAATCCCACACCCCCACCCCCCCGGTATGCTAGGTGGCAGCATCACTGGGAGACGCTACCTTTACAGACACTGGTAAGGCATACTGAGAACTGAAGTTCCACAGGGCAGCATTGTCAGGTTCCATGAGTACCACCAGGGGGTACTGCTAGGACACGGGGAGACTACATACATGGCCCCCAAATCCCCAAGTATGCTAGGTGGCAGCATCACTGGGCAATGCTACCTGTACAGACACCAGCAAGGCATATTGGGAACTGTATTTCTATGGAACAGCCTTGTCAGGTTCCATAAGTACCACCAAGGGGTACTGCTAGGACAGGGGGAGACTACATACATGGTCCTCAAATCCCCAACCTACCACCCACCCACCCAGTATGCTAGGTGGCAGCATCACTGGGCAATGCTACCTGTACAGACACCAGCAAGGCATATTGGGAACTGTAGTTCTATGGGGCAGCCTTGACAGGTTCCATGAATGCCACCAAGGGGGTGCTGCTAGGACAGGGGGTAACTACATGCATGCCCACAAAGACCAACCCCCAACCCAGTATGTTAGGTGGCAGCTTCACTGGGCAATGCTACCTGTACAGACACAAGCAAGGCATATTGGGAACTGTAGTTCTATGGGGCAGCCTTGACAGGTTAAATGAGTGCCACCAGGAGGTGCTGCAGGGATACATGATCCCTATTCTTTCTGGGGATTTTTATTTGACCCGGAAGTAATTCCAACAGGCAATGCCCTAGCATCAGAAGTAATCCTTGGGTCCAACATAAAAGAAGCCCCTTGACCTCATCTAGGTAAGTCAGCTCAGCTTTATAAAGTCACTGGTCACGGGCGGCGCCACGCAGATTGCGGCTGCACGGGCTCATGATACAAACACGTTCTTTACAGTGATTTAATGTCACTCAACATGGAAATCCAGACATATACTCGTCTAAACCTTCTGTCACTGGGTATGGAACAGGATAAAGGACTAGTAAATCCAAACATCATAGTTCTACTGAAAGAAGTCGGACTGCTACGGACGAGCAGTGAAGCCTGCTTAGCACCGAAATCATCTATCAGTGCTACCCTGAGAACAAGACGGCGGCGGTGCATGCGTAAACAAAAGCGAGGTGTCCGCGGTGGGCTGAGTGCTAAGGCTAAAGCTAATCCATGTAGAACGCCACTACCATCGATCTTGGTGGCAAATATCCGCTCACTGGAGAATAAATTGGACTACATTCGGCTGGATTTAACATCGAAGCGGGAGATTAAGGATTGCTGTGCTTTTGTCTTTACGGAGTCCTGGCTCACCGACTCCACAACGGACATTGCTATCAGCTTAGCGGGGCTAACTATCCACAGACAGGTAGACAGGTGCAGCAGTCTCAGTGGCAAAACACGGGGCGGCGGTATCATCGTCTACATAAACAACAGATGGTGTGTTGACTCAAAAAAAATCTACACATGTTGCTCTTCGGACATTGAGTTTTTGGTAGTTAAATGCCGGCCTTTTTATCTGCCACGGGAATTTTCTGTTGTACTTATAGTAGCTGTTTCTATTCCCCCCGACGCTGACACCAAGGCAGCCATTGACACACTTTGCTACTCCATCAACGATCTGCAATCCACACATCCAGAGGGAGTAGTCATTGTTGCTGGGGATCTTAACCAGGCAAACATGAAGAGAGGTTTACCCCATTTTTATCAACATGTGGATTTTGCAACTCGGGGAGCCAACATATTGGATCATGTCTACACCAACATCAAAGGAGCATTCAAAGCATTCCCACGCCCCCATCTTGGCTCATCAGACCACATCTCTATTATGTTAATCCCAGCATATAGACCTGTGCTCATCAGATCAAAACCATCACTCAAACAGGTGAGAGTTTGGCCAGAAGAAGCCATGAACGCACTACAGGATTGTTTTGAGTGCACCGACTGGTCTGCGTTCAGTGAGGCAGCTACCACAGATCAAAGGACAGACATAAATGAATATGCAGAGGCTGTGTCTGGCTACATAACGAAATGCATGGATGATGTCTGCGTCACCAAAAACATCATTGTCAGGGCAAACGATAAACCGTGGCTGACCGCTGAGGTGCGAGCCTTGCTGAAAGTGAGAAACTCTGCTTTTAAATCTGGAGATACAGCTGCCCTCAGAACAGCAAGAGCCAACCTCAATAAAGCTATCAGAAGAGCTAAAAGGGCTCATGGAAAGAAAATACAGAGTCATTTTCAAGATCACAGGAACAGCAGAAGATTGTGGCAGGGGATTAAATCTGTTACAGATTACAAAACAGTTTCTCACCCCTGTGATGATAGCTTCAACTTCCTGAATGACCTAAATAAGTACTTTGGACGGTTTGAAGCATTGAATGACACATCACCAGCGAAGGCCACCCTTCATCCTGGCGAGAAGGTACTGTGTCTGGAACCGGATGATGTTCTTCGGACTCTGAGGAGAATTAATCCAAGGAAAGCGGCAGGACCAGACCAGATACCAGGTTGCGTACTCAAAGGATGTGTAGAGCAGCTGACACATGTCCTTACGAGATATCTTTAACATCTCTCTGTGTCAGGCTGTTGTGCCATCGTGCTTTAAAACCTCAGAAATCATCCCGGTTCTGAAAAAACCCACAGTCACAACCCTGAATGACTATCGCCCTGTAGCCCTAACATCAATAGTGATGAAATGTTTTGAGAGGCTGATTAAGGACCACATTATTTGACCCACTCCAGTTCGCCTACCGCTCCAACCGTGCCACTGAGGACGCCATATCCATTACACTCCACCTTTCGCTGGAACATCTGGAGAACAGAGATGCTCTGGTCCGCATGCTGTTTGTTGACTTTAGTTCGGCTTTTAATACCATCATCCCTCAGAATCTGATCAGCAAACTGGGCCTATTGGGACTGAGCACACCTCTGCAAAACTGGATATTGGACTTTCTAACAGACTGGCCTCAGTACGTACGGGTAAGGAAGAATAAATCAGACACCATCTCCTTGAGCACAGGTTCTCCACAGGGGTGCGTTCTGAGTCCCCTCCTTTTCACGCTCATGACCCACGACTGTTGTGCCAAGTTCAGCACAAACCACATCATTAAGTATGCGGACGACACAACAGTGGTGGGTCTCATTCGAGGTGATGGGGAGGGGGATTATAGAGAGGAGGTGAAGTCATTTGTGGAATGGTGTGATAAGAACAATCTGATACTGAATGTCGAAAAAACGAAAGACCTGGTGACCGACTTCAGGAAGAAACAGCTGACACACACCCCGGTCTACATCAAAAACACTGCTGTGGAAATTGTGCAGTCTACTAAGTTCCTAGGAGTAAATGTGACAAACGACCTCACCTGGGGCCTCATGTATAAACAGTGCGTACGCACAGAAATGTTGCGTAAGAACTTTTCCACGTTCAAATCGCGATGTATAAAACCTACACTTGGCGTAAAGCCACGCACTTTTCCACGGTACCTCATGCCTTGTCGTACGCAAGTTCTCCGCTCGGTTTTGCAAACTGGCGGCACCCAGCGTCAAAGCAATGTACTACTGTTCTTGTGTGATTACTCATTATTTTCATGACGCGGCTTTATAAATACACAGAAACTAACCGCATATTGTTTATTAGTGTAATGCATCTGATTGTAATTAACTCGTAACAATATAATGGTTCAGGGAACAGCCATAGTATTCCAAATACCATAACTGCTTTAGCGTTGTTACTCTCACTTCTTCTTCTTCTTCTTCTTCTTTCAGCTCCTCCCGTTAGGAGTTGCCACAGCGGATCATCTTTTACCTTATTACTCTCACTGCACCTCTCGGAGTATTTATATCACTGTATCTGAGTGTGAATCACAGCAGCAGCTGATCGGAAAGAGAATTATCGGTATACAGCTTTAAGCACACGCTGTCTCAGCCACTGCAAAACGTTTTAAAGCCTTTCCTGTACGGACCTCGCGGTTCAGAAACAGTTTAATCCCAAGAACTTTAAATGCACTCAATCAATTGCTCCTTGTAGAACTGTTTGTACTTATAAGTACAATCACCCCACTGTAAACTTGCACTACAGTTATAATATCTCACAACCTGAGCCACTTTATAAAGCGCGTTTGTACATATGATGACGATATCATTTTTAAGGTGAAATGCAGCAAAATATGTTTGTTAAATTATACACATAAAACTTTAACTTCATTTAAATAATCTATATTCTTCACTGGGAGTGTCGTGAAGGATAGAATAATTAAACATGTACTACGAAGATATTTCAATGTTCTTTAAACGTTTTGAAGAATCGGCGCTAAGCTTACAGATGGCTTAACGTCTATTACAGAGCTGATTGTGTGGCGATCGGTTACTTGGGGAAAGAAAAGCACTGACTGCAGTGACGGCTACGCAATATATATTGAATATAAAACAGAAAGATAAAATAACAACACAGCTAAAAATGCAGCGACAAATTTCGACAATAAATTATTTCATTGAAGTGAAACACATGTTTAATAACGTGCTTTAGCTCCTATCATCATGAAAATGACATCACGTATACATCTCAGTATTTTAGTTATTCAGAGAGCTGTAATATCATGAATGTAATGGACTCTGTGTCCAGTTGGAGGAAGAGAGCCGGTTTAAGATGCAAGTAGTGATTCACACACAGAGAGCACATACGAGTAGAAGATCAAATACAAAACAAAGCATTTAACGTGCTACTTTAATTACGATGTGATTTGAGAAACTGGTTAATTAAACGATTTTAAGATGAAGTTTATAATGTTCTACTAAATGACAAAATAAACTACGTGATTAAAGTGGAAATGTCGAGATTGAAGTTGACATTTCGTGCTTTTTCCCCACCGCGTGCCTTTTTTCTCTGTACCCTAATAAACTTTCATATGACACTCAGACAGTGGGCTTACAACTCTTCTTTTCACGGCAACTTTGATATGTGACTTCTTTTTATTTCCGGCACTGTGCGATTTTGTGAATGTGAGCTTTCAAGTTTCTCCAACACGCTATGTCACTCGATCAACTTCATTTTGCTGATTATCCCACGGTTTATTTGAACCAATAGTATGTTTTTCCTTTGCCTCCACTTGGTATTTGCTGAAATTCTTATATTTTCCCCGTGCTTTTCCCATTGTCTTTTCACAGAAGGCTGCGCTTAAGGGCGATTTATATTGATTTGCATATTCAAATAGGCGTAATTCTGGGAGGATTTGGGGCGTTACATAATGCGCGTGCACGAGCGTTAGTTTTCACACTGATCGGGATTTATGTAATGGAAGAACGTGGAAGTTGGAGTACGCACAGATTCCTGCATCTGGATTTTTCTGTGCGTAAGCACATTTCGGCTTTTGTGCTTACGCCATGTTATAGTGCGAGTTCTACGCACGGCGTTATACATGAGGCCCCTGGTCCCTGCACACCTACTCCATCACCAAGAAGGCTCACCAGAGCCTGATCTTCTTGCGGAGGCTAAAGAGGGCCCATCTTAGCAAGTCGGTCCTCACCACTTTGTAGAGAGGGACCATAGAGAGCGTGCTAACCAGCAGCAGCTCTCTGTGGCGGGAAAGCTGCAGCGCTTCGGACTGGAAAGCACTGAGGAAAGTGGAGATGGCTGCTGAGAGGATCATTGGAGCCCCACTGCCTAATGTACAGTACAAGACTTGGCAAAACAACGCTGTCTGGCCAGAGCTGTGCGGATCTCCAGAGACCCCACTCGTCCTGCCTCTGAACTCTTTTTCCTCATCCCCTTAGGCCAGGGGTCCTCAATCCCGGTCCTGGAGAGCCGCAGTGGCTGCAGGTTTTTGCTCCAACTCAGTTGCTTAATAAAAAGCACTTATTGCTAAAGTAACACTTCTGCTTCACTTTAGTGATTTTGAGCCCTTATTGCTTAATTTTGTCTTAAACAGCTATTTTAATTGCTCCTTATTATCAATAACATGCAAATGACGAGAGCGAGCAGCATTTCTCCATTTAGCTTATTTACATTTACACCTGTGTGTATTTATCTGCACTATTGGGTTTAATTAAATACTTGGAAGAAAAATAAAGAGAAAAAAGTGAAGGACTGAGAATTACTCGTCCATTTTAGCCTTCAAATCATTTGCATGATAGAAAGGGAAAGAAAATCTAGGATAGGAGAATGACCTGACATAGCAGAGTTAATTTAATTTCATAGCTTGTTAGTGCTGTATTGGCAAGAATTGCTTTCTAATTAAGCAACCAGGTCAGAACAAAAACCTGCAGCCACTGCGGCTCTCCAGGACTGGGATTGAGGACCCCTGCCTTAGGCAGAAGGTACCGCAGCCTGAAATGCAGAACCACCAGATTTAAAAACAGTTTTTTTTCCTACTGCCGTTCGTCTTTTAAATGAAGCACTTTAGCATTTCACTGAATGCAATTTAAATCAGAATTTTATGTACTTTTAATCAGAAATTTTCTGCACTTTTAATTAGAATATAATTGATTTTAACCATGTTTTTTTATTAATGTCTTGTGCATTGTCTTTTCGTTCTGCAGCACATCTCGGATGTTCTGCCTAATGACAAATAAAATTGAGTTGAATTGATTGAATTGAAGTCGGGGTCAGGTGGAAGGAGGACAGAGCTTACCTGGAGGAGGGGAAGAAGGAAGAAAAGGAAACAAGAGAATTGGACTGGTATTTATTATTACAAATAAACCTTATATTTAAACCCAGAATGTGTGTCATTTCGGATTCAGCGGGTTGAAAAATGGATGGATGTGTGTCATGGTGGTTATGTATGCGGTGCATCCCATCAGTGGTTCACAGCATATAATATGAAAAGCATCTACTGTGCTTGACCCCAGGGCCGTCTTAATGTATAGGCACAATGGGCACTGGTTGGGTGCCCCAGGAGCATAGGGGCTCACAATGTTTCTGATACCTTTGTAGGTGGCCCTGCACACTACTTTGCCAGGGGGCCTACAGTGCTGGTAAGACAGTCCTGCTGCCCTGTCTGTCTGTCCGTCTGCATGAAACAACTCGGCTCCCAGTGGACTGATTCTGTCAAAATTTGACACATTTATTTTTTGTCAGGAGAGTTTGATCTATTTGAGATATTATAATAAAAATCAAAGTGTAGACTTTTTTATTCCAAATCTCCCATCGAAAAACAGTTGGCACATTTGCAAACTGTTCAGAGTTAAAACAGAAAATTATTCTGTGCAACGTCAAATGCGTATTCATTTACTGTTTCAATTTTGAACTGAGAGGATTCAACTCGGATTACATATGTGTTGGTGTATTTTCCTCTTTTACTCATCCAACAGCCACTTCTGATGGCAAAATGGGTCCAAACACAAGTTGGTCAAAAGCCAGCAGCTGCTGGTACACCTGCTCACTGCTGCTTCAGGTGAAGGCCCCGTCGCGCGACATGATATTTTCAGCAATTTTTAGTCGCAGATTTCATTTACATTATATACCTTAGTGAGTCGGAGAGTCTTCCCATAACCTCCAGTTATGTAGTTTGAGGTCTCCAGCAAGTGACTTTATCCAGTCTGCTGGTCATCCTGGTTTGATCACACAGGTTTGATTTTGACTTAAGTTTTGTCTTAAGGGTGGGCTGTGTGTGTATGACAGCTGACGGCTAGTGTTAATCAGCAAGTTTCACCAAAGCGTTATTTGCAGCAAATTGGCGACATTCACATTCACCCTTGTTCATCAAATTATTAACTATTATTATTATTAATTTTTTTTTCCCTAGAATCCCGTAATGCTTTGCAACATCCCCTGGAGCTGTAACTGCCAATATTGGACGGGACCACCCCCAGTGTATACAGTCATATGAAAAAGTTTGGGACCCCCTCTCAGCCTGCATAATAATTGACTCTCCTTTCAACAATAAAGATAACAGTGGTGTGTCTTTCATTTCCTAGGAACATCAGAGTACTGCGGTGCTTTCCGAACAAAGATTTTTAGTGACGCAGTATTTAGTCGTATGAAATGAAATCAAATGTGAAAAATTGGCTGTGCACAAATGTGGGTCCCCTTGTCATTGTGCTGATTTGAATGGCTGTCACTGCTCAATGCTGATTACTTGGTTGGATGAGCTCGTTGACCCTTGAACTTCATAGACAGGAGTGTCCAATCATGAGTGGTCAAAGGTATTTAAGGTGGTCGATTACAAGTTGTGCTTCCTTCCCTTTGACTCTCCTCTGAAGAGTGACAGACAGCATGGGATCCTCAAAGCAACTCCCCAAAGATCTGAAAACAAAGATTGTTGAGTCTCCTGGTTTAGGTGAAGGCTACAAAAAGCCATCTCAGAGGTTTAAACTGTCAGCTTCAACTGTAAGGAATGGAATCAGGAAATGGAAGGCCACAGGCACAGTTGCTGTTAAACCAGCAGGTCTGGCAGGCCAAGAAAATACAGGAGCGACATATGAGCAGGATTGTGAGAATGGTGACAGACAACCCACAGATCACCTCCAGAGACCTGCAAGAACATCTCGCTGCAGATCGTGTATCTGTACATCGTTCTACAATTCAGCGCAATTTGCACAAAGAACATCTGTATGGCAGGGTGAGGAGAAAGAAGCCCTTTCTGCACTCGCGCCACAAACAGAGTTGCTTGTTGTATGCCAATGCTCATTTAGACAAGTCAGATTCATTTTGGAACAAAGTGCTTTGGACTGATGAGACAAAAATGGAGTTATTTGGTCAGAACAAAAAGCGCTTTGCATGGCGGAAGAAGAACACCGCATTCCAAGAAAAACACCTGCTACCTCCTGTCAATTTTGGTGGCGTTTCCAACATGCTGTGTGGCCAGTTCAGGGACTGGGGCCCTTGTTAAAGTCGAGGGTCAGATGAATTCAACCCAATATCAACAAATTCTTCAGGATAATGTTCAAGCATCAGTCACAAAGTTGAAGTCACGCAGGGGTTGGATATTCCAACAAGACAAGGACCCAAAACACAGTTGAAAATCTACAAAGGTATTCATGCAGGGGGAGAAGTACAATGTTCTGGAATGGCCATCACAGTCACCTGACTTGAATATCATCGAAAATCTGTGGGATGATTTGAAGCAGGCTGTCCATCAAATTGAACTGAACTGGAGAGATTTTGTAATGAATAATGGTCAGAAATACCTCCATCCAGAATCCAGACACTCGTCACAGGCTATAGGAGGACAGCGTCTGGAGGCTCAAAGGAGCAAAAGGAGGCTCAACTAAGTATTGATGTCATATCTCTGTTGGGTGCCCACATTTATGCACCTGTCTAATTTTGTTATGATGCATATTGCATATTTTCTGTTAATCCAATGAACTTAATGTCACTGCTGAAATCCTACTGTGTCCATAAGGCATGTCAGATATTAAAAGGAAGTTGCTTAGACAATGATAAACAAAAACCCAAAGAATTAAGAGGGGTTCCCAAACTTTTTCATATGACCGTATTTCTTACTGTAACCTATAATTTTATATAAGGCAACTTCTAGTTGTTTTAAATGTGCTATATAAATAAATAAATAAATTATAGAGCACCAATATGAATAGATGGCACACTCCTGGATTTTGCAGCTGCATTTGACAGTGTGCACAGGCCAGGCTCACCCTTTGGAGTCTACTTAATCAAAAGTGATTAACGTGGTTTCAGGTGAGTATAAAAGGACTACGCTTAATTGAGCCAAATTAAAGCATATGGTGAGTTAAGTACTCCTCTTGAAGTCAAGTCAGGCGTAGTTCAGGCCTCCACTTCATCACCCATACTATTCAATCTGGCTATTAATCACACATTACGAACTGCACTGGATGCCTTCCCACCAACAGGGAAGCAGTAGGCGCCACACAGACTTGACATTCGCTGGTGATGTGGCTGTTCTGGCAGACAATGCAGAGGATCTTCAAGTAATGATCAACCGAAATTGGTCTGAACCTAAACCCTAAAAACTGTAAAATGCTAACAAATTGTTTTCATACAAATGATATTATACGAGGGACATTCAAAATGTTTCCACACTTCTATATTTTCGTTGGAAATGGAGAGGGAGGGAGGGAGGAGTAGTCACGTCTGACAGGGTCATGTGACTAGTTCTGTCTGGCAAGCCGGTTGCCCTTGCAGTTTAGTATAAGAGTTGTCACCCTGTGGTGAAGATGGCTGCGAAACATAAACTGCACCAAAGAGGAAGAGTGTTCTGTCATATGCTTTTTGTGGGTAGAAGGTGTGCCGGGTGCACAAATTCATCTCTGCAAGTGTCCTCAGTGTGGGGATCAAGTTCTCTCTCGTAGAATCGTCTATGAGTGGATTGAAATGTTCGAAAATGGCCGTACTAGTGTGATGGATGCAGAGCGCTCCAGACGTCCAGCTACATGTGATGATGATGTGAAAGCAGAGATGCATCAGTGGCTACGCACTCAACCAAAAACAATTTTTGCTGATGGCATTAAAAAGTTGCCACGACGCTGGGAAAATTGTAACGCAAAGGAAGGTGGCTGTGTAGAAACGTGATGTAATTTGTCATGAATTTGTCAAAAAAAAGTAAAGAAACTTTTTGAACGTGCTTCGTAATATCAACAAATGGAGTGAATACTGAATTGGTCAAACAGTTTCAATATCTTGGTAGCAAGATCTGTAGTAATGGAGATACTTCTTGTGATATAAAATACTGTCTGCAACAGGCACATAAGGCTTTCAGAATGTGTATGAAATTTTGGTGCCGAAAGGATATCTCAAAAGTGTGGGGTGACCAAAATGTCTGCAAATCGCCTTAAATGAAAGTCTGCAATGCGCACTTTAATCATAGTGTCTGAATGGTTTGACTTATAATTGTAAACTACTAGCCATCCCCTGGGGTTTCGCCCACATAGTAGTGAAATAGGACAGAGAGGAGGACCCTGCCTGGCTCCGTACTCCTGATGTCACGCTTCCCCCTCCCCTCAGCCTCTGTGCGAATGAAAAGCAGTGTTTGGGTGTGGCAAGTGGGGCGCGTGTCCTGTTCAAGCGGATTTGTCAAGTAATATTCTCCAGTATATATATATATACAGTGGTGTGAAAAACTATTTGCCCCCTTCCTGATTTCTTATTCTTTCGCATGCTTGTCACACAAAATATTTCTGATCATCAAACACATTTAACCATTAGTCAAATATAACACAAGTAAACACAAAATGCAGTTTTTAAATGATGTTTTTATTATTTAGGGAGAAAAAAAAATCCAAACCTACATGGCCCGTGTGAAAAGGAATTGCCCCTTGTTAAAAATAACCTAACTGTGGTGTATCACACCTGAGTTCAATTTCCGTAGCCACCCCCAGGCCTGATTACTGCCACACCTGTTTCAATCAAGAAATCACTTAAATAGGAGCTGCCTGACACAGAGAAGTAGACCAAAAGCCCCTCAAAAGCTAGACATCATGCCAAGATCCAAAGAAATTCAGGAACAAATGAGAACAGAAGTAATTGAGATCTATCAGTCTGGTAAAGGTTATAAAGCCATTTCTAAAGCTTTGGGACTCCAGCGAACCACAGTGAGAGCCATTATCCACAAATGGCAAAAACATGGAACAGTGGTGAACCTTCCCAGGAGTGGCCGGCCGACCAAAATTACCCCAGGAGCGCAGAGACGACTCATCCGAGAGGTCACAAAAGACCCCAGGACAACGTCTAAAGAACTGCAGGCCTCACTTTGCTCAATTAAGGCCAGTGTTCACGACTCCACCATAAGAAAGAGACTGGGCAAAAACAGCCTGCATGGCAGATTTCCAAGACGCAAACCCACTGTTAAGCAAAAGAACATTAGGGCTCGTCTCAATTTTGCTAAGAAACATCTCAATGATTGCCAAGACTTTTGGGAAAATACCTTGTGGACTGAGGAGACAAAAGTTGAACTTTTTGGAAGGCAAATGTCCCGTTACATCTGGCGTAAAAGGAACACAGCATTTCAGAAAAGAACATCATACCAACAGTAAAATATGGTGGTGGTAGTGTGATGGTCTGGGGTTGTTTTGCTGCTTCAGGACCTGGAAGGCTTGCTGTGATAGATGGAACCATGAATTCTACTGTCTACCAAAAATCCTGAAGGAGAATGTCCGGCCATCTGTTCGTCAACTAAAGCTGAAGCGATCTTGGGTGCTGCAACAGGACAATGACCCAAAACACACCAGCAAATCCACCTCTGAATGGCTGAAGAAAAACAAAATGAAGACTTTGGAGTGGCCTAGTCAAAGTCCTGACCTGAATCCAATTGAGATGCTATGGCATGCTAGAAAAACCTCAAATAAAGCTGAATTACAACAATTCTGCAAAGATGAGTGGGCCAAAATTCCTCCAGAGCGCTGTAAAAGACTCATTGCAAGTTATCGCAAACGCTTGATTGCAGTTATTGCTGCTAAGGGTGGCCCAACCAGTTATTAGGTTCAGGGGGCAATTACTTTTTCACACAGGGCCATGTAGGTTTGGATTTTTTTTCTCCCTAAATAATAAAAACCATAATTTAAAAACTGCATTTTGTGTTTACTTGTGTTATATTTGACTAATGGTTAAATGTGTTTTGATGATCAGAAACATTTTGTGTGACAAACATGCAAAAGAATAAGAAATCAGGAAGGGGACAAATAGTTTTTCACACCACTGTATATATATATATATATATACTAATAAAAGGCAAACCCCTCACTCACTCACTCATCACTAATTCTCCAACTTCCCGTGTAGGTAGAAGGCCGAAATTTGGCAGGCTTATTCCTTACAGCTTACTTACAAAAGTTAAGCATGTTTCATTTCGAAATTCTACACGTTACGGTTGTAACGGTCAACAACGTCTGCCATGTTGAACTTTCTTATTTATGGCCCCATCTTCACAAAATTTGGTAGGTGGCTTCCCTGCGCTAACCAAAAGCGATGTACATACTTATTTCGATGGTAAGACGCCACTGTCGGCCGCCATATTGAACTTTCCAACGTCACTAATTTTCCAACTTCCCGTGTAGGTAGAAGGCTTACTCCATCTTCACAAAATTTGGTAGGTGGCTTCCCTGCGCTAACCAAAACTGATGTACTTACTTATTACGGTGGAATGACGCCACTGTCGGCCGCCATATTGAACTTTCCAACGTCACTAATTCTCCAACTTCCCGTGTAGGTAGAAGACTGAAATTTGGCAGGCTCATTCCTTACAGCTTACTTAGAAAAGTTAAGCAAGTTTCATTTTGAAATTCTACGCGTAGTGGTCATAACGGTCAACAATGTCCGCCATGTTGAACTTTCTTATTTATGACCCCATCTTCATGAAATTTGGTAGGCGGCTTCCCTGCGCTAACCAAAACCAATGTACGTACTTACTTCGGTGGTATGATGCCACTGTCAGCCGCCATATTGTACTTTCCAACGTTCTTTGTTACTTACGGGCCCATCTTCAAGAAATTTGGTACGCAGGTTCCCACCGCTAACTGAATCCTACTTACGTACATATATATGTCCATAGCCTGCATCTCGGTCACCGTGTGAGGTGGCGTTGGGTCCCCCATCCCAACGTCTCCCACGTTGTTGGCTGCCTGCCCATATAAGGCCCTCCGTTGCTCCGGTCTCTACATTATCTTCCTTGCTTCATCACGGGATTCACGTCTCCCTGCTGATAACTACAGCCTTTTTATTTAATCCACAGCTTATCCGCTGTTTAATTGTTCATTTATTACGATTATAGTTATTGTGTAGGTATTTTACACTTACTATACATTGCTCAGGTACCAATTTCCTTTATGATCCCAACCGTACCCCCATTAACATGTCTATCGAGGTGATCACCATCGATCAAAGAACTGTCACTTACCGAGTGGTTTCCATGCCTGGAGATGGCACTTGCCTTTTCCATTCTCTTTGTTACATATTGCACGGCCATATCAGGCTCACTTTTGATATCCATTGTGTCTTATGTATTGAATGACTGGGACAGGTTCAAGGTGTGGACTGATGACGGTACAGGAGATAATTAGACTACACAGGAGCACTAGAAGAGTGAAATGCTTAAGCCCTTCACCTATGGTTCTGCATGTGAGTTGATGGCTGCCGCTGAATTGTTTGGTTGTCGCTTTCAAGTGTACCGAAATGGCCAAATATTTTACACCTTTCGACAACCGCCAATACCTTTTAAACATCTTAGATTCACATGTGACGATTTCAGTAGTGGACACTTTGATGTTTATGAATGTTTAAACTCTCAAAAGCTGGATGTGAAGTTATAGATGAAACCGGTTGTGTGCTTACAATGCTTGACAGATGCTGAATGTCTCTTCAACACAAGTCCTACAAATACTGTTGTAATTGAAACAAACCATGAAACTCAAACCGATTATGACAGCAGCAATCCAAGCTGTGAGATTTGAGACAAGATTACTGTTCACATGGCCAACTGTACGTTGCATGTACTCTTGATATATACATATCTATACATATATACACATTTATATATACACATATATATATATACACATATATATATATATATATATACATATACATATATATATATATACATATACACATATATATATACATATACACATATATATATATATACATATACACATATATATATATACACATATACATATACACACATATATATATACATATATATATATACACATATATATATACACATATATATATACACACATATATATATACACATATATATGTATGTATATATGTATATATGTATATGTATATGTATATATATATATATATATATATACACACATATATATACATATATACATATACATATCCTCGGAGGACCGGAGGAGGGCTTGCACCTCCCTCAGACCATGTGGTGGCGACCACCCTGGTGCCTTTGGTGGCCACGGGTATAGGGCTTTGAAGCTCAACCCTTTTTTAATAGATCATATTGTTATATTTTGATACAGTCCGTGTGTTAAATTGAAAAAATTTAGCTGAATACTGTAATAAGAAATTCCGGCGTATGTTAACATTATTTTTATTAAATTCGCACACAAGTTTATACAGCCTACACATCCCGGTAACAGCGTTTGACATAACCAGCTCCACATGGGGTTGGTCAGCCGTATAGGCCCTGCACACCCCTAAGGTTGCCTGCCTCTCATACGAATATATCACTGCTGCAAGCGAAATATGATTCTAAGTGTGATGAGAGAAGTTGCAAAATCAACTGGAATGTTTAAGCAAATTGTAGAAAAAAGCCTGATCTAAATCTAATAAATAGTTCTCTCATTCGCTAGCTAAGCGTATTTAAGATACATCCTGAGGCTGCTGCGTGAGTGCCTCAGCCCACTGCTTGTCTCTCGGATTCGCGCAAATAAATCAGTACCGCAATTGAACTATGATATTTAGTGTGATGATAGAAGTCACAATATTAACCAGAATATTTAAGCAAATTATAGAAAAAAAAACAGATCTACATCTGTTAAGTAGTTCTCTCGTGAAAAGCGGATAGACAGACATTGGACTTTACATATATACAGTGGTACCTTGAGATACAAGTGCCCCAACGTACGAGTTTTTTGAGATACGAGCCGTCACTAGGTCGATTTTTTGCCTTGAGTTATGAGCCAAAGAGCTTGTTACCACACGTTCCGAGGAACTGACAACAGAGGATTTGACAGAACTACAGATGCAGCAACATACGGAGGTTCTGCAGGAGATAGGTATCGTGGAGGAGGTTATCTCTTAAAGTGAGATAAAGGAAGTGTTTGCAATGTGGGAACTTTAAAGAAAAGAAACACCCTGAAAAAACTGCAACTGATCACGCAGCAGTGCTATTTAATGACACTTGCCTAACTCATTTCAGAAACATTATACAGTAATTCCTACTCGATCACGGGGGTTGCGTTCCAGAACCTCTGCGATAGGTGAAAATCCTCAAAGTAGAAACCATATGTTTTTATGGTTATTTTTATATATTTTAAGCCCTTATAAACTCTCCCACACTGTTTATAAATATTCCCGCACAGTTATATAGCATAAACCCTTTGTATTCTCTTAGATATTAGGTAAGATTCATTGAAATTATGTATGTAAACACACTGTTTATATACAATAAAACCTAAATGTTATTTTAAAGATATTGAGTGTCTCCGATATCACACATGTTACAGCCATTATGATAGACAGGCCACCAGCAATAAATACGTACAATGCAAGAAAAATTGTATACAGTAAATGTGTGTACAGTGACACTAAACGTATGTACATGTAATAAGTACTATAAGTGGAAAATTAATTATGGTTACTCACCAACAATGACACGACGACTTGTCTGATAACGATGAGTTTAGTTTTACTGCACAACAAAGGAGAGCGTTACAGCTCTTCTAAAGGAGCCACTTCAGGTTACTGTGCAGCACCGCCGTTGTTCTTCTTCAATCCAAATCCCTAAAGGAGATTCCATCCAGACTACTGTCTTATTACATCCACTTACAACTCGTTTTGCACCCTGGTTAAAAGGACACTGCGGCCGTAGATCTTATATTCCTTTCCTACTTTTTAAATAAAAAGAATCGTAGCCTCATTGATGCCGTAATGGCGTCCTACAGCTTGGGCACGGCCCCTGAAGCAGCAGCAGGAGCAGATTGTTTTGGAGCCATAATGAAAGGCTTGACTACGCACAAAGATAAACGCAAAAGAGCACAACAGTTAACTCTTTACACAGCGAAACACGTTGATGCTGAATGAGCGAGACGAGACTTCCTGGTTAACGCCGAGGAATCGAATTCAGCGCTCCGTCGCTGAGCCATTCAGCACACAGGAACTTAACTGCGTGCTCTGATTGGTTAGCTTCTCAGCCATCCGCCAATAGCGTCCCTTGTATGAAATCAACTGGGCAAACCAACTGAGGAAGTATGTACAGGAAGTAAAAAGACCCATTGTCCGCAGAACCTGCGAAGCAGTGAAAAATCCATGTTATATATTTAGATATGCTTACATATAAAATCCGCGATAGAGTGAAGCCGCGAAAGTCGAGTGCGATATACCAAGGGATTACTGTAAAGGGGAGGACTAAACAAAGCTCCTTGGACAGGTTTCTATTGAAACGCTCTGCGAATGAAAGTGACGAAAGTGTGGCAAAAAAAGAAAAAAACTAGTGAAGAAGAAAATTAAGTTAAGCAAAAGTGAAGTGAAAGGAAAAAAAACATTACAATACGCTAATCGGCTTCGCCAACATCTATTTATTTCTTTAGATTCTCTTTAAAGTATTAGGTTTTACTTTGTATACAATATTTGTTCGTTATAAATACATTTTTCTTATGTTGAAAACATTTAACAAAAAATTTGGGTGTTTTTTTTGGGGGCTGGCATGAATTAATCTAATTTCAATTAATTTCAATGGTGAAAATTGATTTGAGATATAAGCATACAAGCTCGTTCACCGAACAAATTAAACTCGTATCTCAAGGTCTCACTGTATAGAGAGATGCGGCAGAGGAGTGATGAATAAATGAAAAACGTGTCTTTGTCCCAAACATTCTGGAGGGCACTGCACTGTTAGCTGTCTTCTATTGCCATAAACATGTAATGTAGCGACTACGAAATAATAATTTTCAGAATGAGGCTGAACTGAAAAAGTATGAATTTGGACTAGAACGCTTTCCATATATACTGCAGGTTAGGTACACTTGACCAGCCCAAAGAGAAATTTGTTTGCAGCAGGAAAGTGCAAAACAGAAGACGTGGTTAAAGAGAAAGACGAAAGTAAGCTAAGACACAACCGCTAAAAACTAGTGTTATCATGAGGAGACACAACCGAGATTGACTCAAAGGAGAATAATTACCTTTAAAGGCACACAAATTGAAAATTCAGACAGAAGCAGCATCCCTATAAGTAACAGAATAAAAAATGCAAATAGCTATGAGAATAAAAGATGAAGGAAAAATGTGTTTGTACCAAACATTAAGGAGAGCGCTATATTAATTGAAGTACATAGGATGCATCCATTTTTCAAAGACAGATATAGCTCTGAACAATTATATTTAAAATATATTTAATTGCAGTAATATATATGTTAAAAATAATAAAAATTCTTTAAAATCTTCATAAATATTTACCACTCAGCTCATGATCTTTATACAAGGTAATCATTCTCATTCATCAGATAGCCTGCATTGATAGACTCAGTTACCCATGATTCCAGAACAATCTTAAACTTCTTTTCAAACGCTCGCCTGATGCCTTTCAGCTCCTGGATGCGAGCTTCATCTTTGACGATTACATGTGAAACTCCTTCCAAGAGCTCGGACAGCACTTCTGCACCATGAAATCGGAGTTCCAAAGCTCTTATTTTCAAGCTGGATCCGTGAATTTGACTTCCTCGGTTCCCAATTTCAGCATACTGGTCCAGATAAACTCTGCACTGCCGAAACAGGCTGTTGGGTCGATCCACCCAGCCGTACCTCTGCTCCAGATCAGCTGTGGCTTCCAACGACATCTTCTCCTCAGTCTTCTTTATACGTTTAAACACCTCCTTCAGCTGATCTTCATCAGTGTCTACAAGATAGCTATCACCGTAGCAATCATATTCCTTAGCAAAGTGCTGCTTGGTGGAAGGGGACATGTGAATCATGTGACAGGGCTGCCACGGGACACATTTTTCTGCATTTATGCATTCTAACAGCCACTCGACTTGGACAACGTCAAAGTCCTTTGAAGCGATAACATTTTTGACTCTCATGTTCTCGATACCAGCGATGATGCAGTATGTATCCTTCCCTGGGTTCTGAACCACAATACCGCCATACTGGGCAACGGCCTTTTCAAGCTCTGCCTTTGAATGTTCTGAGTTGCCACTCATGATACAGAACTCCACGTCCTCAAATATATTGGAAACTCTGCTGATATTTGAAAGGTCTTGGGATTTGAAGTGATCGATGACATCGATGACCTTCTTCGTTTTGGCAACTTTCCTTTTCTTCTTATCTGGCTCATCCTCATTCAGTTTCACATGTCGGGAGGCTAGCTTTCCGGAAGCTTTCGAGTGAAAATGGGCCAGATCTTTCACGGTCATACACTCATACCACTCCTTGTCGTTGCGTATTTTTTCAATTCTTGGAAAGCGAAGCGTGCATCCGGTTTTGTACATGTCGCTGTCAACAATTTCCGCAGCCTTGACCTGGACAATCACCGAATGACACGGTTCGATGTATGCCTCTGGTCTTTCAGAAGCACACAAAATAGAAATTGGAGGATCTTTTTTGCGATACGGCTTCCAGTGATTCGCCAGCTTTAGGCCGAGGTCGTACAACTCCTTCATTGTATACCCCGATCCAATTCTGCACAGCGAGTGGAAGACTTTGGGCTTTTCTCCTGGCGGTGGAGTTTCAGCAACTGCGCATAAAAAATGGGACATCATTCCACCCCGTAGTCCCTTTCCCCAATAACCCCCAACGATTAGGATGTCCAGTTCATCCATGAGACCGTCTACGTATTCTGGCTTTATCTTTAACCAACCCTCCCCACGTTTATCCGGCTTGTAAATAGACATGGGATCCTTTACCATGATTCCTTCCTCCCTGTTGTCAATTGCTTCATTCAGAAAATTCACCACTTCCTGTTTCGTCCTTGCCTCCATTTTGGGGACAATGTGAATCCTGCCCTGCACGGGAGCAAAGACACTATCGAGAATCTCGTGTCTTTTACGAAGCACCTCGTGCCCGAGTTTCTGGTCATTGACCAGCAGCACATCAAATACACAGAAGCAAGTCTGCAATTCAGAATCCTCCACCATGCGTTTAATGTCAAACTTGCTGCCTTTCTGCATGAAGGTCTCGGTGGTAGGGTTGTAAGCCATCATCTCCCCATCCAGTATGCAGTTTACAATATTGCTTTTGAAAACATTGTGAATAAATGGAGTTAAGGATCCCTCTAAAGGTGACGCACCAAACTGCTGGGTATAGTCATACCCGTTGCGAGAGTAATACTTGTACACGTCTCCATCTTTGTGCAACTGCATGCGCTCTCCATCTAATTTTGTCTGAATATAGAAGGGCAGGTTGTTCATTTGCTTTTCAATCTGATGGATGTCTGCGATCGCGGCCAACATGGGCTTAAAGGCACAAAACAAAGCAATGGAAACGTCCGACAGGCAAACTTTTGGGTCGTGAAGTTGCCGGCATACCTTTTCCAGATCTGTGGTAACGTTGTGGAGTTCCACAGCGTCTGGATGAAAAATGTTCAGCACGGTTTCTTTGCTGTAGCCCAGTTTCATGTCTTTCAGGATCATGCGAATCAGCCATTTTTGCTCCAAAGCCGAGGTTTTTGTTATCAAGTCCTGTAGACTCTTCCTCACCAAGTCTTTCCTTTTAGCAGCATTATTGCTGGCCACCGAATCCAGGAAGTTATTGACTTCCTGGATGGAAAGACACCCCTGATTTGTGCATCGCTTCTTTAGGACAAAATAAGCCACAACGGCAAAATCCCCTGCCTCTCCCTGGGAGGTGCTAGGAGCTCGGTAGTTGAGAAGCTTGTTTGCATCCTCACCATCTTTTGACAAACATAAAACGTCGATATACAGCTTGGCGAGCATGTTTTCCTTTATCCCATATGCCATTCTCTCTCGCTCCAGCTGGGGGAGGATCAGGCGCATTGCAGGATAGAACGAATCTGTCGTGTTGGGGTCATTTTTATGAAGCGCGCTGTGAAACTTTCTCCAGGAGTCCAAAAAATCCTTCAAATGTTTTGCTTTCTCGGGCCGAGTCTTTGTCTTTTGTATTTTTTCTAACGTTGAACACAAATGTGCAAAGGGAACCTGAGAAGCAACGGAAGGCATCGTTGTAGCCATCCTTACAATGTTTCGTACCTGGAAGTAAAAAGAAACTCACATGTAAGATTTTGACTTAGGCATGAGGCGGTACACTTAACCTAAGATTCATACTGCAATTCAAGTTTCATAATACAATGGTGGAGGCGCAGTGGTAGTGCAGTAAGGAGATCAGGGTTCACTCCCTGGCTCCTCCCTACATGGAGTTTGTATGATTTGTGTGGGTTTCCTCTGGGTACTCCGATTTCCTCCCACTGTCCAAAAACATACAGGTTAGGTTAACTGTTAAATTGACCCTAACATGTTTGGTGTGCAGGTGAGTTTGTTCATCATGCCCAGAGGGGACTGGGCGGTCTCATTGTCTGGAATCCCTACAGATTTTATTTTTTTTCTCCAGCCATCTGGAGTTTTTTTTCTGTCCACCCTGGCCATCGGACCTTACTTATTCTATGTTAATTAATGTTGACTCTTCCTCCCTCCGCAGACTGAATGACTGATGACTATAATGCTTCTAACACCTCTTCCAGTGTCCATCAATGCTGGAAGGACTCAAAACCATATGCTCCGTCATCTTTGCCAGTTCTGTTGTGCACTCGCCTCTGTAAAGATGTCTCCACAATTATAATATATCCATCCATCCATCCATCATCCAACCTACGATATCCTAACTACAGGGTCACGGGGGTCTGCTGGAGCCAATCCCAGGCAACACAGGGCGCAAGGCAGGAAGCAAACACTGGGCAGGGAGCCAGCCCACCGCAGGGGCACACACACACACCAAGCACACACTAGGGACAATTCAGGATCGCTAATGCACCTAACCTGCATGTCTTTGGACTGTGGGAGAAAACCCACGCAGACACGGGGAGAATATGCAAACTCCACGCAGGGAGGACTCAGGAAGCGAACCCAGGTCTCCTACCTGCGAGGGCAGCAGCGCTACCCACTGCGCCACCGTGCTGCCCCATTATAATTATAGAATTTTATAATATGTAAATTTATATTAGATTAATATAAATATTTATATATACTAGAAGTGCACTGCTGCCAATATTTAAGAATAAGAGAGATGTGCATGGATTGTAGTAACTACAGGGGAATAAAACTGATGACCCACAGCATGAAGTTATGGGAAAGAGTAGTGGAAGCTCGGTTAAGAAGTGAGGTGATGGTTAGTGAGCAGCAGGATGGTTTCATGCCAAGAAAGAGCACCACAGATGTGATGTCTGCTCTGAGGATGTTGATGGAGAAGTATTGAGAAGGCCAGAAGGAGTTGCATTGCGTCTTTATGGACCTGGAGAAAGCAAATGACAGGGTGACTAAGAGGAGCTGTGGTATTGAATGAGGAAGTCGGGAGTGGCAGAGAAGTACATAAGAGTGATACAGGATATGTATGAGGGAAGTATGACCGTGGTGAGGTCTGCGGTAGGAGTGATGGAGGTGGGATTACATCAGGGATCGACTCTGAGCCCTTTCTTATTTGCAATGGTGATGGACAGGTGGACAGACGAGATTAGACAGGAGTCCCTGTGGACTGTGATGTTTGCTGATGACATAGTGATCTGTAGCGATAGTAGTGAGTAGGTTTAGGAGACCCTGGAGAGGTGGAGATATGAGAGGAGAGGAATGAAGGTCAGTAGGACCACCAAGACAGAATACATGTGTGAATGAGAGGGAGGTCAGTGGAATGGTGACGATGAGGGAGTAGAGTTGGAGAAGGGGGATGAGTTTAAATACTTGGGATCAACATTAGAGAGTAATGAGGAGTGTGGAAAGGAACTGAAGAAGAGAGTGCAGACAGGGAGGAGTGGGTGGAGAAGAGTGTCAGGAGTGATTTGTGACAGACGGATATCAGCAAGAGTAAAGGAAAGGTCTACAGGACAGTAGTGAGACCAGCTATGTTATATGGGCTGGAGACGGTGGCACTGACCAGAAAGCAGGAGAGAGCTGGCAGAGTTAAAGATGCTAAGCTTTGCACTGGGAGAAATGAGTACATTAGAGGGTCAGCTCAAGTTGGACGGTTGGGAGACAAAGTCAGAAAGGCGAGATTGCGTTGGTTTGGACATGTGCAGAGGAGAGATGCTGGATATATTGGGACAAGGATGCTAAGGATAGAGCTGCTAGGCAACAGGAACAAAGGAAGACCTAAACAAAGGTTTATGGATGTGGTGAGAGATGACATGCAGGCGATGAGTGTAACAGAACAAGATGCAGAGGACAGAGAGATATGGAAGAAGATGATTCACTGTGGCAACCCCTAATGGGAGCAGCCAAAAGAAAAAGAAGCCATCCCCCATGGACCACCTGAGTAGTAGTGAAACAGGACAGTGAGGAGGGTTCTGCCCGGCTTCCCACTCCTGTTGTCATGCTTCCCCCTCCCCTCAGCCTGCAGCCTCTGTCTCAGGTTAGCACGAATGTATTGCTCCTGCAAGTGAACTGTGATTCTTAATGTGATGAGAGAAGTCGCAAAATCAATGGGAATGTTCAAGCAAATTATAGAGAAAAACTCAATCTAAATCTATTAAGTAGTTCCCTTGTTTGCTAGCTAAGCAGAGGTAAGGTACACCCTGAGGCTGGCACGTGAGTGAGAAGCCCCCAAACGGACCCACGGCCCACTATGTGTCTCTCGGATTCGTGCAAATAAATTGGTACCGCAACTGAGCTATGATACTTACCGCAATGAAAGAAGTCGCAAAATCAACTGGAATGTTAAAAAAAATTACAGAAAAAAACACGATCTAAATCCATTAAGTAGTTCTCACGTTCGCTAGCTAAGCAGAGGTTTGGTACACCCCGAGGCCGGCGTGTCAGTGAGGAGGGGCCCGCTGTGTGCCTCTCGGATTTGTGCAAATAAATCGATACCGCAAGTGAACTATGATACTTAGCGCAATAAGAGAGGTTGCAAAATCAACTGGAATGTTCAAGCAAATTATAGAAAAAAAAACAATCAAAATCCGTTAAGTAGTTCTCTTGTGAAAAGCAGACAGAAAAACCGACGATGGATTATATATATATATATTCATATTATATACTAGCTGTTCCCCACAGCTCCGCCTGTGTAGTAGTGAAACAGGACAAACTTTAAAAATCAATAAACAGTTATGGCTAGCTAAGTGGACGCAAGGTACGCTTCAAAACGTGGCCAGAGGTAAACTGATTCGAACGGTGGCTGGTGTGTGAGTGAGGAGGGCCTCATCCACTTCCCCCTTTACTCTACCCAGAGCCTCTGTCTCGGATTAGTGAGAATAAATTGCTCCTGCAAGTGAACTATGATACTTAGCACGATGAGAGAAAATCAACTGGAACGTTCAAGCAAATTATATACAAAAAAAAATCTAAATCCGTTAAGTAGTACTCTTGTAAAACGCGGACAGACATACAGACAGACGTTGGATTTTATACATATATATTGTATATATATTTTTTTTTTAACAAACCAATTATAAGGGATGTCCAGGCTGGTACCTCAATTCTTTATCATTGTCATCTCATTGTCTTATACAAGTTACAAAATGACATGACAATACAATATTCCCATGATAGGAAATCTCCATAAAAGAAATGTACTGTATGTTTAGTGTTACTTATTATTAAACACTCATAAATGAAATCATTGCAAAATACATTCGAGTCAGTGCACAAATAAGCAGTTTTTAATGTTAGTTTCTGGAAGCTTTTATTAAATTATTACAATAAAAAATCTTTATCAGGAGCATAAAATATTGGCACTGAAAGTCTGAAAGTCAACAGATGCAAGTAAGAATTTCACAGTACTCTACACGTGGCAATAACAACTTTATACACTCACCTAAAGGATTATTAGGAACACCTGTTCAATTTCTCATTAATGCAATTATCTAATCAACCAATCACATGGCAGTTGCTTCACTGCATTTAGGGGTGTGGTCCTGGTCAAGACAATCTCCTCAACTCCAAACTGAATGTCAGAATGGGAAAGAAAGGGGATTTAAGCAATTTTGAGCGTGGCATGGTTGTTGGTGCCAGACGGGCCGGTCTGAGTATTTCACAATCTGCTCAGTTACTGGGATTTTCACGCACAACCATTTCTAGGGTTTACAAAGAATGGTGTGAAAAGGGAAAAACATCCAGTATGCGGCAGTCCTGTGGGCGAAAATGCCTTGTTGATACTAGAGGTCAGAGGAGAATGGGCCGACTGATTCAAGCTGATAGAAGAGCAACTTTGACTGAAATAACCACTTGTTACAATCGAGGTATGCAGCAAAGCATTTGTGAAGCCACAACATGCACAACCTTGAGGCGGATGGGCTACAACAGCAGAAGACCCCACCGGGTACCACTCATCTCCACTACAAATAGGAAAAAGAGGCTACAATTTGCACGAGCTCACCAAAATTGGACAGTTGAAGACTGGAAAAATGTTGCCTGGTCTGATGAGTCTCGATTTCTGTTGAGACATTCAAATGGTGGAGTCAGAATTTGGCGTAAACAGAATGAGAACATGGATCCATCATGCCTTGTTACCACTGTGCAGGCTGGTGGTGGTGGTGTAATGGTGTGGGGATGTTTTCTTGGCACACTTTAGGCCCCTTAGTGCCAATTGGGCATCGTTTAAATGCCACGGGCTACCTGAGCATTGTTTCTGACCATGTCCATCCCTTCATGACCACCATGTACCCATCCTCTGATGGCTACTTCCAGCAGGATAATGCACCATGTCACAAAGCTCGAATCATTTCAAATTGGTTTCTTGAACATGAAAATGAGTTCACTGTACTAAAATGGCCCCCACAGTCACCAGATCTCAACCCAATAGAGCATCTTTGGGATGTGGTGGAACGGGAGCTTCGTGCCCTGGATGTGCATCCCACAAATCTCCATCAACTGCAAGATGCTATCCTATCAATATGGGCCAACATTTCTAAAGAATGCTTTCAGCACCTTGTTGAATCAATGCCACGTAGAATTAAGGCAGTTCTGAAGGCGAAAGGGGGTCAAACACCGTATTAGTGTGGTGTTCCTAATAATCCTTAGGTGAGTGTAAACCTAGAGTATAAAGTGACTGCAATGCCAAATTATCCATTTTTGCTTTTTTTCGGAGTCAACACGAATTGCTTCAACAATGGCTGTCCTTTTAAGTCCTGCTGGAATGCTTCACTGACCTGTTAGCTCTGGGTCTTGACTGGATGTATTGGGAACTTACAAGGTTATGTTTCCTTTTAAGCAACATGCAACTATTAACACGTGTAGACATGCCGCGATCAATTGGCTGCTGATCTAAATCGGATGATTTTCACTTAACAAAAGACCACCACCCCAAGGTTTAAAATTTCAAATGAAACAATTGAGATGTGATTAAAGTGCACCTTGCAGACTTTTATTGAAGGAGATTTTGGTCACACCACACTTTTTCTACAAGGTCCCTGCATTTCAGGGCACCATAATGTTTGGACACAGCAATGGCAGGCCTATTAAAGCCATCACACTTAAGACTTTGTGACATGTCCCTTATCATGCAATGACTGCTTGAAGTCTGAGATTCTCACACATTACCAGGTGCTGAGGATCTTCTTCAGCTTCTGCTTGTTTCAGGGGCTTGTCCCCTTACATTTTCACAAAGTCGTCCTAAAATGAAATGCACTATATTCATTTGCAATGCACTGCAATACACTTAGCGTATTGGATTGTGTTACATTACAGCACAAATAATTATCCATATTTCAAGATGATGTATTGAGATAGAATAAAATGAGAGAAAAAAAGGCTGCGTGTTTTTACCATTTGAATGGAACTCTGGCATAACAATGTGCGTTGCCGGTCGAAGCCCATTTGGATCCCTGGGCTGAGTAGACGAACGCCGCCCCTCGTTGTCTTTTGTGAGTAGTCAATATTATTAGACCTCGACAACTGGTAGGTACACTCGGTGGTCCGGACCTAGCCCCCCATCAGTGGCATAAACAGTGCCCCTTTACCCGTATTATATTCAGGCGTGGATTTGAGAAGCGCACGCCCCTTGGTATACTGAGAGCCTGAACTTTTACTTTCTTCAACGGCGCCCACTAGGTATCATCCGATTTCGATGATCTAGAGGGGAGGTTGTTAGGGTTCCCCTCCTGGTGTCCAAAGCGAGCTTCCTATAAGTAGCACAAACGGTGCCCCTCTATGTATATTCAACAGCGGATTTTGAGGAGCGCACGCCTCTTAGTACTTGCCTTACACTTTTTATGTACTTTTCGTCCACTTTTACTTTCTTAAACAGTGCCCACTAGGTATCATCTGCTTCGACGAACTAGAGGGGCGGTTGTTATGGTTCCCCCTTGGTATGCGGAGCGAGATCCCTATAAGTAGCACAGATGGCGCCCTTCTATGATACTGATGCTCTGTGTAAGAAAGGTTATAGCCGACTATACTTCCTTAGAAGGTTGGCGTCCTTCAACATCTGCAATAAGATGCTACAGATGTTCTACCAGACGGTTGTGGCGAGTGCCCTCTTCTATGCGATGGTGTGCTGGGGAGGCAGCATAAAGAAGAGGGACGCCTCACGCCTGGACAAATTGGTGAGGAAGGCAGGCTTTATTGTAGGCACGGAGCTGGACAGTTTGACATCCGTGGCAGAGCGACGGGCGCTGAGCAGACTCCTGTCAATCATGGAGAATCCACTGCATTCACTGAACAGGATCATCTCCAGACAGAGGAGCAGCTTCAGCGACAGACTGCTGTCACCATCCTGCTCCACTGACAGACTGAGGAGACCCCACACTATGTGACTCTTCAATTCCACAAAGCTAACATTATTCAAAGTTATTGTCTGTTTTTACTTGCATTTTTATTACTCTTTAATTTAATATTGTTTTTTGTGTCAGTATACTGCTGCTGGATTATGTGAATTTCCCCTTGGGATTAATAAAGTATCTATCTATCTACAGTATGTACATTCAAGTCCCTTGGTATACAGAGCGCGTGCACTTTTATTTTCTTGAACGGCGCCCACTCAGTATCATCCGATTTCGACGAATTTTACGGGAGAGGTTGTTAGGGTCCCCCCAGCGGTGTCCGGTGCGCGCGTTCCTAAATATTTTATTAACGATGCTCTAATATTGTCCGGCTCTGGCACTGTCACTTCACTAAGCTTGATCTCCTGTTCCAATCTTATTTTTTTTTCTTCTACTGCGTTCCTCACTAAATTACGTACAGGTACCGAGCTCGCACATTTCCATGTATAACGTAATTAAAAAAATATTAATTTGGTTAACATAAACAAACCACGATAATGTATGTTCTACTATTAATTTAATATGTACTCGGAACACGTCATGCTCTTGACAACAAGATTCAGGACACACTGTGGACTGTTACCCCATGGGGCCATAAAACGGATACATTGCGCCTATAAGAACTTTGAGGAGAAGCCGGGAGGTGATTTGAGTGCTTAAGTGTTTGACTAAAGTTAACCTTATAGGAACTTTTAAATCAAGACGCCGTCGCTCGGGCAGCTCCTGCACTTGAATCTACAACCAGTATAAAAAAAACTTATACAACAAACCCCTTACTCTGCCACTCAGTGAGGGGCAAAGTTTTAGACCGCAAGGAAGCATAGCAAATGAACCCCGTAAAGATCCAGTCACTTACGTTCTCGGTCAAAAACCTTCTGTCTGCTTCCGCGTTGGATACGCGCGTTTACGGAAGACAGGTAACTTTTGTCCAACCTATCACAACTCACTTCCTGTCTGGTGTTCCGTCCACATAACCTGTCCCTATACAAACCTATCCTGTTGTAGGAAAACAACAAGACCCAAAGTCAACCGGCATTCGTATGGTTTTCAGATCCTGACTCGCCTGCACTAATGTTTGAGTGTTTCCCCAAGGAGCTGTTTTTTTTTTTTTTTTGCTGGTGGCCGAGTGTGCAGCACACGGTGTGCCGCGACATCTGCCCGACGAGGAAAGCGAGAGTCGCGTGAAGGAACTCGGAACTGAAATCGGCTTAGTGGCGTTGGCGGGGGGGGTCTCTCAGGAAACAGCCGCTCTTGTAACAACTCGACCAAAGATTTTTTTTTCTTTCTTTTTTTTTTTTTTTTACTCTTATTGTTCTGTTCTTTCGTGTTTTAATCCTCGTCCCCCCTTTCTAGTCTTCGTGGATCTTTCATGCAATCGGGATACAGGAAGATGAGAAAGAAGTGAGTACTTGAGCCTTTTTGAAATGTCATAATGAATCTTCCAATTCATTTCGGGGTATTCATCTTTTATTTTTATTACACTGCAGTTTTAACGTAAGCGTGATTTCTCCGTATTTCTACGTAATACTGGGCTGGAGGGATAACACGAGGGTTTTAAGTTTTATTTACGAGTCGGTGGGCGGCCTTGTCGAAGTCAAAAGGATGGTGAAATTTACGAGACAGCTGTCAAACATTGTAGCGTGGTGGGGAAATGACAGCTGTGGATATGGGACACTTTTCTACTACATTTCCTCCTCTCGGGTACTTTCCTAAATTGACAGACACTTTCGAAAAGAGTAAGGCTGGCAAGTGCGCTGCCCCACAATTTAAAACCAATCGAGTCAAAAAGGTGCGTTGCAGTGTCAGATTTTATCAAAGAAAGAATACAAATCCAGGGCAAGAAACGACCTCGGTGCGAATTCGGGATGTTTAAATGTGGTGACTATGGCGTCCAGCCCATTGTTGTATCTGTATCTATAATTAAATTGATTCAGATAATGGATTGTTAGATGCGGAAATCGTGCATGTTTATATAGCCTTTCAGTGACAGAGTAATTGAGTAGCCAGAGCAGTGAAACGTATGTATGTGTTGTAGTGACTTTGCTGTTGCCGATTTATACCCAACGCAGCTGCCAAGCCTCTTAAATGGTTTAAGATAAATAAATAAACGGAGTTAGATGAGAAAATCTGTACCTCCACAATATAAGCACGAGTGTATACTTCTATACCAATTAATTTTTTTGAAATTGCCATTTCTGTGACAGAGTAATGGAGTACCCAGAGCAGTAAAACGTATGTATGTGTTGGGGTGACTGTGATGCCCAGCCCACTGCTGTTCCTGATGTGCACCAAACGCAGCTGCCAAGCCTCTTAAATTGGGAATAAAATAAATAAATGGGTTTTGAAAGTGTAGGGTCAGATGTGGAAAAATGCACCTCCACAATATTAAGCACAAGTGTATGCTTCTGTAGCCATTCGTTTTTGGAAATTACCCTTTCTGTGACTGTGAGCAGGAATCTGAATTTTCCATTCCATTCTCCCTGTCCTGGCGGCATAGATAGAACTTTATTATTTGTCCTTGTAATGGAAATGTAGCTTTTTACAGAAGCTCTTTAAATAAATAGTTAGATAAATAGATATACATTACACACTATATAGATGACTTCTAGCTCTGGAGCCCCAGTTGCAGTGAGGTGCTATTCAGGTGTATTTCTGTTGGTATAAAGAAGCCCCCATCACATTTCTTGCCAGTCTTCTGGTGAATGATCCATTGGTTGAAAGTACTCGGTGTTGGCATGTCACAGAGAAGATGTGCAGTGTTGTTCAGAATGGCACTCAGTTTTGTTTTAATTCTCATTTTCGCTTCTACCTCCATGGGTTCCAGAGTAGGTCCCGTTACTTAGTCTGCCCTTGTAATCAGCCTGTTAATTCGGTGGGTCTCTCTTGAAGTGTTGTTACCAGCCCAGCACACCACAGCATAGAAAATCGCACTGACCAGCACATGGATGTAGGAGATGTGTAGGATGTTGCTTTCCCCATTAAAGGAACACAGTCTCCTAAGACAAAAGAGCCTGCTCTTTCCTCTCTAGTTCCTCTGTCCAACCTGACAAATTCAACCTGTCATTGATGTGGACTCCCAAGTACTTGGGGGAAGCTGACCACCTCTGCATCCACTCTGAACAGTGACTGGATGTAAGGCTTTTTGATATGGTACAAGTCAGCAACCACAGCCTTGATTAATTGTCTGTCTGTCTGTCTGTCTGTCTGTCTGTCTGTCTATCTATCTATCTATCTATCTATCTATCTATCAGTGCTTTCATATCCTTTGATTTCTTATAAAGTACCTCTCATCTGTCTATCTTATACCATATATTGCCTTTCAGATCTATGTGTTTCTTGCACTCTGCCATTCATATATATCGAGTATCTTTCATATTTATCTATATATCTATCTCTCATAGAGTGCCTTTCAGATTCTTCTGATCTCCTGTTAAGTGCCTTTCATCTATTTGCTTGTCTACTGTTTATTATATAGTGCCTTTCATATTCATATGTCTCTTATATACTGCCCTTGATGTATATATGTATGTGTGTTTGTATCCTCTTTAATAAAACCCTTGTGTGCATCCAGGTGTCCGTGTGTGTGTGTCTTCTGGGGGCCGGGCCGCGCATGGTACTGTGGACACACACACTGGAAGCTGGGCACACAGTGAATGGCCTTGCCGCTGCCGCGCATGATAAGCAAATAAAGGACACCATTGCTGGGGAGAGTGCTTATTGGGTAGTCGTGGCCACGCACATAAAATCTGTTGCTGGGGAGACGCCACACATACAACAATCAGCTGCACGCCAGCACTGATTAAAATACTTAATGGGGAGACGCCACGGGCACGATTATCAGCTACACGCCACACATTACATCAGTTGCTGGGGACACTCTGCTGATTGCCCACTGTTGTAACAGAAAATTAAAGGCATATTACGGACATCAAAGCCAGAATTACCGTCAGAGAAAATTACAGGAATTTTACGGAAATACAAACCAGTATTACTGCGAGAGAAAATTAAAAGCACACAATACAGTGACACATATTACAGCCACATACAAGCCAGTATTTACTGTAAGAGAAAATATTACGGACGTATCTACTGACAACATGCCACCCAAAAAAAAGGACACGTCAAGTAGGACAAAAGACACAGACACTCAAATCGTATATAAGCAACATCTCCTGGAAGAACGGTCAGCTCAGCAAGTAAACATCAACGAAAGAAAGGCTAAAAGACAAAGAAAAATATGAGCAAATAGATCGATTGAAGAAAAAGAAAATGACCGTCAGAAAAACGCTAAAAGAGAAAGACTCAGAAGAACAAACCTTAGAAAAAGTAGCCATTTACTTGCCAGAAGCACGGTCAGTTTTATGTTGCATTATCAAGAGTTAGAAGTTTTCCAGATGTTGTTGTCAAGGTTGTAGATGTTCCTGAACAAGGCAAACTGTTGCCAAACTCAGACAGAATATTTACAAGAAATGTTGTCTATAATGAAATTGTATAGAAAAATTTCATGAGGTACAAAAATAGAAAATTTTACCTAAATATCTTCTTCAGATATTGTGTCTTACAGATTGTTACAAAGTTTTACACTAACGCAATATTAATTATACTCACTGTGTTGTCATATTCGTTTCTATTTTATTTTTATTATTATTTTACTTTAGCCTTCTGGCAAAAACATTTTTGACAAAAAAAAAAAAAATTAAGACAAGAAACAGAATGAGGTCAAGGTCCCTTGCCATTTAATATAGACTGTTCCTAATAATGTTTATGCAACACTGTTCTAGCGCTCGTTATTGTAACGGGCTTAATATATATGTGTATGTATATATATATATATATTTATATATATATATATATATATATATATATATATATATATATATATATATATATATATATATATATAAAATATGTGTGTATGTTCCTTCCACATTGCCTATCATATCTAGCTTTCTATTTACTATATATTGCCTCTAATATCCATATCTATCTGTCTACTATATAGTGATTTTCATATGTTTACTTCTCCAATTTAGTGCCTTTCACTTCTATCTATCTATCTATCTATCTATCTATCTATCTATCTATCTATCTATCTATCTATCTATCATTATACAGTGCCGTTTACATCTATCTATCTATCTATCTATCTATCTATCTATCTATCTATCTATCTATCTATCTATCATATGGTGCTTCGTCTTGTCTCTTCTCTTCTCTTGAATTCTCTTATTTTAATTTATTTTAATTTAATTAGAAGCAGATAACATTCCATACAATCAAGTCAAACTTAAAGCAAAATTCACCCTCCACCAATGACCTTCATTTTGCTGATATTACGTTGTAGACATTTCTTTCAGCACCAGGAAACAAACACTAGGCAGGCATGATCCCTGGATGTTATGCGTGAATGTTATTATGTCTATCCATTATTTTAACATGAAATTTTCTTAATGAAGTTCAGGTTTTTGGGGAACCAAGAACTTTGTTTCAGATGTCAACATAATGGTATTTTGTAGGATCGGTCTGAATGGCCTATTCTCATCAAAAACGCTGTAATGTTTGTTGACCATGTGGGTGTCAAACCCGTGTAGACCTGAGCAGAACGTGCAAACGTCATATTGTGTATAGCTTATGATTCACACCCAGTGTCCAGAAGCTGCAATGAATTCGCACTAAACACTGTGTTATTATATGAAGTAAAAAATTTTATTTTCACTTTCAATTCAAATGTTTAACTTTGTGTAGCTCCCTTCACTGAGTAAAGGCATCAAGTGCTGTGACAAGTCCTCAGGTAAAAGACAATAGTAAATTTTTCAAAGTACTAAATAAAGAATGATTGCACGTAAAGTTAAACACACAGGAAGGCAAAGTAGTTAGTTTGAAACTGATTAACGTAATTAGAAGCCTGCCAGCTAACAACAGAGGAGAGAAAAACAAACTCCATACAGCAGTATCCATGGAGACAATATGGGTTACATGTTCAGAACAGGCAAAGACAGAGTCCAGGCGACCTCACCAAATTAGGTGCCTAACCCTTCCTGGGCATTCTACAGTAGACTCAATGCTGGGCCATCTCACGTGGCAGCCTCTGTTTGAGTCGCTGTGCCTCTCGCCACGTGTTGGAGCTTATCTTTCCTCCGCTTAGCTAGTGATACCTGTTTGTTCAGCAGACATTATCATCTACAGATTGTTAAGAAGTAACGTTTGATGTTTTTGACAGAGAGAAATCATAGCTATGTGTGTTTTAGAGGGTACCTGCTCATTGGCAGAAATTAACGCCCACATGCTCTTATCCCCCCCCCATCAGAGCCGAGCACGATCAGATACAGTGGTAACATTTGATGTTGGAGCGTACCTACCTTTCTTGCTTGGCCAGAGATAACTTGCCAACTTTTTACATTTTTGGCAAAGAGATCACATCTACATTCTCACCCCTGATAACAATATTGTATATCAAGAGGCCCTGGGATGCGAAAGCTATCAATATAAATTCTTCTCAATGCAAATTAAAAAAAAAAAAAAATGATTGATTTTTAAAGTTGGTCCTGTTTCACTACTATGGGGCAGAGCCGTGGGGGAGAGCTGGTATGGCATAAAAGAAAACAAAATGCTTCTCACAATTAAAAGTTGTCATATTGTTTCATTTCACATCTGAAATGAGGCTTATAAAAAAACAAAAAACAGTTTTCATCATTTCTCTAACAAAAAAAAAAAAATAATAATATATGTATATATATATGCTACTTTAAAAATAATATACTGTGGATTAGCGAATAGTCATGTTTATTTACAAAACAAAATTTAATATAGTGTTAACAAAATTAATTAATTCATATAATTTTTTAACAACCAGCGTAATAAGGAAACACAATTCAGAGGTACTGGAGTTTTCTACTTTTTACTTGGAATCTTCGTTCCAAAACAAACAGTGCCCTGTCTTATACTCCATTATCTGGGTAACGGGGCAATTAACAATTAAACAAAAACAATTAAAGAAAGCTTTCCCTACCAATCAGTTTATTTCCTGCCACTTGCATTTCTTTTTTCTCTATACCACAAACACTCCTGCTTATTGTCTCCTAACTTCTCCTGTCACTCATCTCATAACAGGCATGTCCACCCCTCACAGAAAAGAAGCCCTTCACCCAGTGCCATCACTTGCAGCATTCATTGCACACTATCTGCTCCCCAACAGCGCATCGCAAGCTGCCTGCACCTCACAATACATTAACAAAACATAACCCTATCTAAAAAGAAAATTACCATACAGGAGAACATTAAAATTAATACAGAATAACATTACTGTCAGAGGTTTGCAATCATTCAATCAATCAATCAACATTTATTTATATAGCACATTTTCATACAAAAAAATGTAGCTCAAAGTGCTTTACAAAATAGAAAAATAGAAGACACAATAAAAAATAAAGATAAGTCAACATTAATTAACATAGAATAAGTAAGGTCCGATGGCCAGGGTGGACAGAAAAAACGAAAAAAAAAAAATAAAATCTGTAGGGTTCCAGACCGCGAGACCGCCCAGTCCCCTCTGGGCAATCTACCTAACATAAGTCAAACAGTCCTCTTTGTATTTAGGGTTTTCATGGAAGGACCTGATGATGATGGTCACGTAGACTTCTGGCTCCATCTTCAAGACGTTTTTCAATTTTGTTAGCATTACGCTTTTTAGCATTCACTGTTGTTCTTCCTATTCCGTAAACTGAAGCAATTCTTGAAGCACTTTTGCCGTTTTGTACACGTCTAGTAATTTCAGTTTTTTGTGACAATTCTAACACCACACACTTATGCTTATCAGCCATAACAATGTACAGTTGATTAATTATAAGGAAAGAGAAAAAATTCGAAATGCTGTGTGGCAGACAGTCGGGACCCATGCCTGGCCGGAATGCCTCCTTTGACACTAGAGTTCGGAGAGCAGCCATGGGATCCACGCTACGTCCCCCAGAACATTTGGTGGCAGCCCCCCTGGCTTGCATCGGGTCCACAGGCATGGGACTTCAGAGCTCATCCCTGTTGGGTTCCATGGCCACCGCCAGAGGGAACTGCAAGGATTCCTGAGCCCGGGTGGACTATAAAGGGAGCCTGCGGCCAGAGTCGGGAGGAGGAGGACGAAAAGCTGCCTGGGCGGAGTAGTGGAGGAAGAAAAGTGGGTTGTGGTGACTTTCTTTTGGGGTCTGTTTTGGGACTGTGTTGTGTCTGTGGAACACGGGGAAGATGTGCCCTGCAGATGAGGAAAAACAAAAGGTCTTTTTGTTTATTTTAACGTGCCTCCGGTGTGAGTCTGTGTCGGGTCAGGCACCTATATAGCGCCTTTGTTACAGTTGTCAAAGCTGAAGGTACATAACTGACACTGTGATTTCAAAATGCTGCCTGACACTTGGTGCTGGGGAAGAAGACTACACGCTAAGCAGAAGGGAGAGTTGTTCCAATGTACAGAGCTCACAGCGTACTGCACGGCAGTAGTAGTACAGTAATAGGAAGGTTCTGGTATCTGCACTTTTTTTTTTTTTTGCCCTGACGTCTTATTGAGTAACAGATAATCAAGGTTTTACTGTATATATTCAGACAATCAATTATTTTTTATTAGCAATTAAACACTGCCTAAACAGGGGTGCGGAAATCCAACGCCCAACTCGTCCAACACGGGTAAATTGACCGTCGGACAAGCGTGTTCTTCTGGATTCAGTTGTCCGCGGACAAGTGCAATTTTCTGGAGAAGAAAGAATTATATCTGCTGTGCAGGGCACATTTTTATCACTACTTTTAAATTTTAAACATTTGGGTACGTACTTCGTGCGGAAACAGTCTACTTAGGCATGTTCTTCATGTCTCAGATTGGTCTTCAATATTGTTTACAAGGTGACGGCTGATTTTTCAAAGGGGAAGCACTCTTACGGCCTTACATAAGTATTTTACCCTACTATTTACACGCTTGGAGATGTGGTCATTTTTTTCATGCCGACATTACTATGTAATCTGATTTTTTTCATTATAATCGATAACTTTTATATATTATTGATAAAATTCATTGTTTCTACATAAAAATGCGGTCATTTTACTTACAATGCAAATGTTTTCACCACATAACAAAGCTTGTTAGGCAGTTAATCTTTCCTGAAATTTGCGATTTTGCGAGGTTGTGATATATTGAGGAGTTAAGAAATGTATTGCGTGACAACAATTCTGATGAGCTGTCTATAGATCGTTTTTGATTAGAGAATTTTTCATATAAAACAAGTTGGTTTCGCGCTGTCAGTTTATTAAAAATAAAGAAGAAAACATTCTAACGGTTTCCAAATGTTATGAAATATCTATAAAAATCTTCACTTAGATGCGATTATTTTTTTCCGGCAACATCGGTAATATTTACTTCTTTGGAAATGTACCATCTTGCGGAATTTCGAATACGTCATTAGCAATTACCTTTGTAACCCATAATGCACTGTGGTAAGCACGTTCTTCTCGCTATATGCGTGTTGCCGAAACTGAAGCAAGTAGCATCTCGGATTAGAAATGGATCATTTCTTAATTAAAACTGGCAAAACAGGCCCTGAAAAAACTGACAATGAGGACAAGAAAAGAAATACAAAAGCTGAAAGGGACCGGGAATATGATAAAAAATGAAAAAGGTCTTTTCAATCGCAATGGCTCAGAGAGTTTCCGTGGGTAAATGCAGACGACGCTGACTCCATTTTTTGCCAAATTTGCCGTCAGTACCAGTACCAGGAACCATGCAGTTCAGCACAAGCAGAAATGAACAGCATTCAGCCCATGCTGTCTGAGATGGTAAAGATTCTTGGGGGAGAAGATGTTGCAAGACAAAAGCTGAAGAACATGGCAGCAAATGAATCAGGACACTGTTCTGTTATGTAACTGTAATATGTGAAACAGAACTAGTGTAGCTATGATGAAGGCATTGTTTATTAGTGAGTTAAAATAAGGGAATCATTTATACAATGTTCTAGAGCAAGATGGCAAAATACTGTTCCCTGAAAGAACTTTTTTAAAATGGAAGGCAGTTTTGGCATCAATCAAAGAGATAAAAAAAACAAAAAACTATTTTTCACTTTTGTTATTAGTTTATAGGCAAGTGAATTTAACTGGCGGACAAGTGGATTTTCTAAATTTACTTGTCCGTGGACAAGTAGAAAAAAAAATTGATTTCCACACCCCTGATATAAATATACCTGCACTTGTAGGTTTTAATCATTAATTGCACTACAGCTTTTTTACTGTTAAAGAATACGTTTACTGTATTTATACAGGTATGTTTTTCTTCAGCGTAAGAACTAGACATTCATAAATCTTGAGGTGTAATTATAAATATGGATTATCAATTTACCAATGCAGTACTTGTTTCTTATCAAAACTTGTACTGTATGCTACACAGCAATAAATAATTAACACAGTACAACGCTTTTAAGAAACCACAAATGGACTAAATTATTGTAAGCTGTTTATCAAGAAGACACAAGATAAACATGCTTAACAGGTTTATAAGTAAAAGACACATTTTGCTGTTAAGCTAACAAGACTATTTTTAACTAGGGAGCAAAACCAAATTTGTCTTTATCTTTTCTTTCTCCAATTAAAATTGTAAGCTGCTGCACTTGAAACAAACTTGCTGTCCAAACTCAAACGATTTCCATCTTAATTTAAAGAACAAAGTAGAAAGGTCTGAATTAATGAAACCAGCTTTTCTTGCTATTTGTCTAATTGTACAGGATGACTTCTGTGGCCCACCAGGCTGGCACTGCCAGGTGAACCCGACACAGACAAGTGTAGGACACAAGTTCAAGGCACACAAGGTTTATTTTTTCTTTTTCCTTTGTGGGATATGCCTTTTCCCGTTCCCCAAAAGTATAATACAGTTCAAGCACAGCACAGTACCACAAGTCTCTTCCTTCTCTTTATCTTGTGTCCTGTCCACTGCTCCGGTCAAACTTTGTCACTACTCCTCCAGAGTCTGGCTTCCCGAGTAGTGGCTGCTGGCTCCTTTTATAGCGCACCCGTAAGTGCTCCAGGTGCTTGATTACTCGTTTCTGGCAGCACTTCCGGGTTTGAATGAAGAACTACCCATTAGGGCTCAGCAACTCCTACTGCAGCACCCCCTGGTGACGCCTGTGGATCCCAACAGGACTGCACCACACTCCAACTCCCATGGAGCCCTGCGGGAGTCTGAGGCATCGCTGCAATCCAGGGGGGTTGCTATCTAGCGTCCCGGCGGAGGTAACGCTCTGTCCACGCTTGCTCCCCTGGTCTTTCCAGCGTGGAGGCGTCCCATCTGGGCAAGAGCCCCGGCCGCACGCTACACTTCTCTGATTCCATCCATCCAACCATTGTCTAACCCGCTGAATCCGAACACAGGGTCACGGGGGTCTGCTGGAGCCAATCCAAGCCAACACAGGGCACAAGGCAGGAACCAATCCTGGGTAGGGTGCCAACCCACCGCAGTCTCTGATTCCCTTTTTTAATTTATTACTCCCCTTTTTAATGTAAAGGTTAATATTAAAATAGTTTCTGCTCTCTTGTAAAACAAACCTTGACTTTCTTTGCTTTGTTTACACTTCCGGAAGTTTGCCACAAATAAAAAAAAAAAAGAAGTGCTGGCTCAATTACCGTAATATCTCACGTGAAGGAGCACTGCAACTAAATTAGCATGAAGCCTTGAAAAGTAGGGGCTGAAAAATTGATTTTTGTCATCGGTCAATTTACTGATCACCAATTGGGTCTTCTTTCTTTTGTTTTTTGTTTTTTTTTTGTGAAAGTTGGCTGGTTTACATTGGTAGCCGATCGACTGGAGCATCTCTAATAACAATAAATAGCTTTGGTGAAACTGTGGTCCCAGCCATTGCACTTGACAATGAATAGTGGGGGAAATGGCTTGACTGGAAAAATGTTCAAACCACTTTTGTGTGTGATTGGAACCCCGATTCCTAACTTGAAAGACAAAAGTTGTTAACCGTTCCACCACCATCACAGCCGGGGTTCTCTGCCAGTAGGTCACACTGTAATATTTTTTTTTTCCAGTTGCATTTTGAAACTGTAGCCATCCTTCCCAGCTTTTCCAGGCTATTACAGTGGTGTGAAAAACTATTTGCCCCCTTCCTGATTTCTTATTCTTTTGCATGTTTGTCACACGAAATGTTTCTGATCATCAAACACATTTAACCATTAGTCAATTATAACACAAGTAAACACAAAATGCAGTTTTTAAATGATGGTTTTTATTATTTAGGGAGAAAAAAAAATCCAAACCTACATGGCCCTGTGTGAAAAAGTAATTGCCCCCTGAACCTAATAACTGCTTGGGCCACCCTTAGCAGCAATAACTGCAATCAAGCGTTTGCGATAACTTGCAATGAGTCTTTTACTGCGCTCTGGAGGAATTTTGGCCCACTCATCTTTACAGAATTGTTGTAATTCAGCTTTATTTGAGGGTTTTCTAGCATGAACCGCCTTTTTAAGGTCATGCCATAGCATCTCAATTGGATTCAGGTCAGGACTTTGACTAGGCCACTCCAAAGTCTTCATTTTGTTTTTCTTCAGCCATTCAGAGGTGGATTTGCTGGTGTGTTTTGGGTCATTATCCTGTTGCAGCACCCAAGATCGCTTCAGCTTGAGTTGACGAACAGATGGCCAGACATTCTCCTTCAGGATTTTTTGGTAGACAGTAGAATTCATGGTTCCATCTATCAGAGAAAGCCTTCCAGGTCCTGAAGCAGCAAAACAACCCCAGACCATCACACTACCACCACCATATTTTACTGTTGGTATGATGTTCTTTTTCTGAAATGCTGTGTTCCTTTTACGCCAGATGTAACGGGACATTTGCCTTCCAAAAAGTTCAACTTTTGTCTCATCAGTCCACAAGGCATTTTCCCAAACGTCTTGGCAATCATTGAGATGTTTCTTAGCAAAATTGAGATGAGCCCTAATGTTCTTTTTGCTTAACCGTGGTTTGCGTCTTGGAAGTCTGCCATGCAGGCCGTTTTTGCCCAGTCTCTTTCTTATGGTGGAGTCGTGAACACTGACCTTAATTGAGGCAAGTGAGGCCTGCAGTTCTTTAGACGTTGTCCTGGGGTCTTTTGTGACCTCTCAGATGAGTCGCCTGCGCTCTTGGGGTAATTTTGGTCGGCCGGCCACTCCTGGGAAGGTTCACCACTGTTCCATGTTTTTGCCATTTGTGGATAATGGGTCTCACTGTGGTTCGCTGGAGTCCCAAAGTTTTAGAAATGGCTTTATAACCTTTACCAGACTGATAGATCTCAATTACTTCTGTTCTCATTTGTTCCTGAATTTCTTTGGATCTTGGCATGATGTCTAGCTTTTGAGGTGCTTTTGGTCTACTTCTCTGTGTCAGGCAGCTCCTATTTAAGTGATTTCTTGATTGAAACAGGTGTGGCAGTAATCAGGCCTGGGGGTGGCTACGGAAATTGAACTCAGGTGTGATACACCACAGTTAGGTTATTTTTTAACAAGGGGGCAATTACTTTTTCACACAGGGCCATGTAGGTTTGGATTTTTTTCTCCCTAAATAATAAAAACCATCATTTAAAAACTGCATTTTGTGTTTACTTCTGTTATATTTGACTAATGGTTAAATGTGTTTGATGATCAGAAACATTTTGTGTGACAAACATGCAAAAGAATAAGAAATCAGGAAGAGGGCAAATAGTTTTTCACACCACTGTATTTCCAAATTTTGCTGTCAAATTAAAATGTAGAATCGCTATTCGATGTATGCTAAATACGATTAGAGATCTCAATGCATTATGTGGTTTGAGTTCAGTATGGTGTTAATAATATTTGAAATGTTTAACAGAGTATGGCAGGATGAGATGGTTGTGTACTGGCATGAAATTAACACCCAAACCTGTAAAAAAAGAAAATAAATAACTCCAGACTATAATTTCCCCACTTGGAGTGGTTTTAGGCCATGGCAAAAAGAATGAAGGAAAATATTTGATTAAAAGAAAAAAGTTCAGTGCAGCTGGCAGGAATTAAAGCAGAAATCCCCTGTTTAAAAGGCATATCTGCTGGCAGGGCAATTCCATTTCAACAAATGGCCTTTGCATCACCATTTTTGATTCTGATACAACTTGGCTTATGAATTTCACTTACCTTCCAGAGCTCTGAAATATGTTTTGTTTATGTAAAAAAAAAAAATCCCCATAAGACATATTTCTTAACTGCGGACCGCAAAAGAAAAAAAAAAAGATAAATTTGCGTGTTTTCATTTAAGCTGTAACTTTCTTCTTATGAAAGCTACATAGTTTAGCTATAGCTCATCTTGAAAGCTCAAAAAGAATATGCTAATCAATGTTACATACTGTAAGTTTATTTTTTATCTTGCCGATTGCATTTCTTTGCTGTATTTGGCTATGAAAAGAAGAGTGAAAGGGTCTGGAGTACCAAGTCAGTTTTGAAATTAAAAAAAAAACTGAGAAACTAATAAAATTAAAAACCACATTATTCAAGTGCAGGTCACAGGCTTTCATTTAAGGGGATTTGTATGCGTTTCTATGACACAACGTTTTTTCTACATGCCCCCCAAATTTCAGGGCACCCTAATGTTTGGCACAGTTGATATCACAAGTGTTTGTGATTCCTCAGGTGGGTTTCATGGGTTGATAAGATACCTCAGCTTGCTGTTACCCTTTGGAGTCTGGAGTTGCCATTGCTCAACAAGAGGACGAGACCTGTGCCACTGTGTAGCGTGTTGTTTTCATCGTCCCATTTACTGTCCGTTATTTGTGCGTCAGTGAATGTTGTCCCTGTAAGTGCAGAGGGGAAGGATAATGGAGAGAGACCGCAGCCCCAGGACGGAAAACACCTGCTTACACACCAGTTAGATCCGGGACATTTTACATTTAAAAAAAGAGGAGTGAGAGCCGAGAGGCGACAGGAGAATGGTGGAGAGAGAGAAAGAGGAAAAGTAAAGAAAAGAATACAATTTATCCAACCATCTACAAACTCATTACTGCTATTTGTTGCTTTATTTCACTTTCTGCTATTTCATCTACCGATCATTCATCGACGACAGCCAGAGCCGAGAAACCCCGGGGTTGAAGTCATTCCAACCATTGCCAGGATGCTTACGGTGAGGTCGTTTTTTTGTCGGGAGGAAGCACCGTAACACCACAACCAGTTTCTATACCGCCGGACTTTATTTTGGGACACATTTTCTCACCACGTTTTTAACTGCCTTGTTTTTCATATCTATGTTTGTACAGTGCATCTGGAAAGTATTCACAGCGCATCACTTTTTCCACATTTTGTTAGGTTACAGCCTTATTCCAAAATGGATTAAATTAATTTTTTTCCTCAGAATTCTACACACAACACCCCATAATGACAACGTGAAAAAAGTTTGCTTGAGGTTTTTGCAAATTTATTAAAAATAAAAAAACTGAGAAATGACATGTACATAAGTATTCACAGCCTTTGCTCAATACTTTGTCGATGCACCTTTGGCAGCAATTACAGCCTCACGTCTTTTTGAATATGATGCCATATGCTTGGCACACCTATCTTTGGCCAGTTTCGCCCATTCCTCTTTGCAGCACTTCTGAAACTCCATCAGGTTGGATGGGAAGCGTCGGTGCACAGCCATTTTAAGATCTCTCCAGAGATGTTCAATCGGATTCAAGTCTGAGCTCTGGCTGGGCCACTCAAGGACATTCACAGAGTTGTCCTGAAGCCACTCCTTTGATATCTTGGCTGTGTGCTTAGGGTCGTCGTCCTGCTGAAAGATGAACCGTTGCCCCAGCCTGAGGTCAAGAGCGCTCTGGAGCAGGTTTTCATCCAGGATGTCTCTGTACATTGCTACAGTCATCTTTCCCTTTATCCTGACTAGTCTCCCAGTTCCTGCCCCCCACAGCATGATGCTGCCACCACCATGCTTCACTGTAGGGATGGTATTGGCCTGGTGATGAGCGGTGCCTGGTTTCCTCCAAACATGATGCCTGGCATTCACACCAAAGAGTTCAATCTTTGTTTCATTAGACCAGAGAATTTTGTTTCTCATGGTCTGAGAAGGTGGGCTGCCATGTGCCTTTTACTAAGGAGTGGCTTCCATCTGTCCACTCTACCATACAGTCCTGATTGGTGGATTGCTGAAGAGATGGTTGTCCTCTAGAAGATTCTCCTCTCTCCACAGAGAACCTCTGGAGCTCTGACAGAGTGACCATCGGGTTCTTGGTCACCTCCCTGACTAAGGCCCTTCTCCCCCGATCGCTCAGTTTAGATGGCCGGCCAGCTCTAGGAAGAGTCCTGGTGGTTTCGAACTTCTTCCACTTACGGATGATGGAGGCCACTGTGCTCATTGGGACCTTCAAAGCAGCAGAAGTTTTTCTGTAACCTTCCCCAATCCTGTCTCGGAGGTCTACAGACAATTCCTTTGACTTCATGCTTGGTTTGTGCTCTGACATGAACTGTCAACTGTGGGACCTTCTATAGACAGGTGTGTGCCTTTCCAAATCTTTTCCAATCAACTGAATTTACCACAGGTGGACTCCAGTTAAGCTGCAGAAACATCTCAACGATGATCAGGGGAAACAGGATGCACCTCAACTCAATTTTGAGCTTCATAGCAAAAGCTGTGAATACTTATGTACATGTGATTTCTCAGTTTTTATATTTTTAATAAATTTGCAAAAACCCCAAGTAAACTTTTTTCACGTTGTCATTATGGGGTGTTGTGTGTAGAATTCTGAGGAAAAAAAATTATTTGATCCATTTTGGAATAAGGCTGTAACATAACAAAATGTGGAAAAAGTGATGCGCTGTGAATACTTTCCGGATGCACTGTATCTGTGTTGCCTGCTTTTCCAGTTTAAATTTTGGCTACTTGTAAAAGCGCTTGTTTTTTTTATTATTCAGTTTTATTCTGTCAGTGACATTCACGTGGTACGATAAACTTGCCTCTCCTCTTTGAGTTGATGGTATTTATCTGACAGTGCTGTGCTGATGGTGTATGTGCCCTAAAAGAAGCAGCCTTTGATTTCAGTCTGTAACAGTCGGTGAAAAGTTTGGGTACATACACCGTTAACACGACGTTGTCAGCTCTACACACTAGCGTGGCGAATTGCTCGCCTAAACTGACTTTAGCTGCAAGTGGAAGTCCCATTTTACTTTATTGTGCCAAGAGGAGTTGTGTTGCATTACAGCAGTCTATTAACCAGCGAAAGCGACATGAAGAAGCTGTCTGTTGCTTCGGTCCTGCCTGTATCCAGTCTGATAGTGGTCACGGAACATTGTATCTTTGATTGCCACTACAACAAACAGTTCTGAGCAGGTATCAGCCACAACGCTGCTCTTGTGAAAAGAATGGAGATAAACGGCATCAACTCAGAGGGGAAGAGGCAAATTCGTTGTACAACGTGAACATCACAAAGAGAATATGAGAGAATAAAACTGCTAACTTTTACAAGTAGGCAAAATTGACACTGGGTGTTACAGACTCAAATTATATGTATGTTTTTATTATATTGTAGACTCAACTCACGCCACCACCACCTGCACTACGCGCCGTCGTGAAGAGGGGGACCTCGAGGAGACACGGTCGCTCCTCCGAAACCCCGTCTTAAACAGTGATACAATGGGAAGCAAATACATTTTTTTTTTTTTTTAACCTTCTCTTTGCTCGATCAGCTGCTGGCTTGCTGCTGCTGCCGCCATGCCGCATGATCTGCCTCTCGTGTGGTGCTTCGAACGTATAAAAGCCTGTACAGCAGCTGTCCTTTTGTCTCACTGTTTTGTCTCTCTTCTCCCCCAGACATCCTCAAACAATATTCAATCTCTTTTCGCTGTTCCGTTATGTCACCGAGTTGTGGGAGCCAGAATTCTGGTTGGGTTGTAAGGAATCAACTACTTATTCCTCTCAATGATGTGCAAATCAATTTATAACTTTTATGTAGTGTGTTTTTTTTTCTGGATTTTTGGTTGATATTCTGCCTTCTCTCCATTAAAATGAAACAACCGTAAAAATTAGAGACTGTTGCTTTCTTTGTAAATGAGCAAACTTACAAATTCAGCTGTGGATCAGATAATTATTTCCCACACTGTATCATTTAAAACACTCTTATCACAATTATCTGTTATAATTCATACAGTCCCATGTCTGTTTTTTTAGGCATCAAGACAATTGTCGCTCTTTTGAAACGGGCAGGGAGCACAGATTATGATGTCACTGAGGATGTCAGCTAATTGATGTTATTTTGCTGGATGTTTTGTTGCAAAGAGACCTTTCCTGACATGCTAGCGACTGCATTTAGGTTGGACTGACATTTCCAGGAACGCCATACTAGTAAAGCCCCCTGACGGGTGAGTGCTTGTTTTCATAGGCATGGCCTGGGTTCATCCTGCTCAGTTGCTGCTTGCACTCTGACAGAGTAAGTACTGTGCCTGGGTAGCATTTTAAGCTTCTCTATAAATTTAAAATGGGAAAAAAAAAACCTGTTGTGTTTAGACTAAATAGGCCATTAATCCTAATTCATTATGAGGTATGAGTCAGCTGTGGGGTTACCAAGGTTATTTCCGTTCCATATGTTACAATTAGTTTTAACGTCTATGCTCTTTTCACCTGTCATTTTGGTTTGATTTTAGCTTCAGCTTAGTGTCTTGAACTTTTGACCATTTCTATTTTAGTTTCTATTTTTGGTGACTTACCTCAGATGGTTTTTTTTTTTTATCTTAAGGGAATCCTGTCTATTTTTTATTTTTAATTTATAGCTGAAAAAAAAGGTTATTCGGTGAAGAATAATAAATATTTGCTGTGCCCACAGTGCATACAGTGGGTTTGAAAAAATATTCAATCCCCTTGACAAAGTTTTTTTTTTTTTTTGAAAATGCATCTTTAGTTTCATACTGTTACATATAAAGAAGGGCCTCTTGGGCAATAAATTTCCACTAAAAAAAAATCCTGAAAATCAAATTATGCTGCAACGATAAAGAACATGCAGTCTTATGCAAAAGTTTGGGAACCCATCTCAGCCTGCATAATTATTTTACTCTACCTTCAACAAAAAACAGTGGTATGTCTTTCATTTCCTAGGAACATCGGAGTACTGCGGTGTTTTCCAACAAAGATTTTTAGTGAAGCAGTATTTAGTTGTATGAAATGAAATAAAATGTGAAAAACTGGCTGTGCACAAATGTGTGTCCCCTTGTCATTGTGCTGATTTGAATGCCTGTCACTGCTCAGTGCTGATTACTTGGTTGGATGAGCTTGTTAAGCCTTGAACTTCCTAGACAGGAGTGTCCAATCATGAGTGGTCAAAGGTATTTAAGGTGGTCAATTGCAAGTTGTGCTTCCTTCCCTTTGACTCTCCTCTGAAGAGTGACAGACAAAATGAGATCCTCAATGCAACTCTCCAAAGATCTGAAAACAAAAACTGTTGAGTCTCATGGTTTAGGGGAAGGCTACAAAAAGCTATCTCAGAGGTTTAAACTGTCAGTTTCAACTGTAAGGGATGGAATCAAGAAATGGAAGGCCTCAGGCACAGTTGCTGTTAAACCAACTCAAGTCTGACAGGCCAAGAACAATACAGGAGCGACATATGCAGAGGCAGGATTGTGAGAATGGTGACAGACAACCCACAGATCACCTCCAAAGACCTGCAAGAACATCTCACTGCAGATGGAGTATCTGTACATCGTTTTACAATTCAGTGCAATTTGCACAAAGAACATCTGTATGGCAGGGTGATGAGAAAGAAGCCCTTTTTGCACTGACGCCACAAACAGAGTCGCTTGTTGTATGCCAATGCTCATTTAGACTTGAATGTAATTGAAAATCTATAGGATGATTTGAAGCAGGCTGACCATGCTCGGCAGCCATCAAATTGAACTGAACTGGAGAGATTTTGTATGAAGAATGGTCAGAAATACCTCCATCCAGAATCCAGACACTCATCAAAGGCTATAGGAGGACAGCGTCTAGAGGCTCAACTAATCATTGATGTCATATCTCTGTTGAGGTGCCCATATTTATGCACCTGTCTAATTTTGTTATGATTCATATTAAATATTTTCTGTTAATCCAATAAACTTAATGTCACTGCTAAAATCCTACTGTTTCCATAAGGCATGTCATATATTAAAAGGAAGTTGCTACTTTGAAAGCCCAGCCAATGAGAAACAAAAATCCAAAAAATTAAGAGGGGTTCCCAAACTTTTTCATATGACTGTATAAGCATTCAACTCCAAATAGCTTGAAGACTCTTTTTTTATATATATATACACACACACACACATGGTCACCACTCATCTTAAAAAGTTTTCCCCCTCACATATACTAATGTGCCACAAACAGGAAGTTAATATCACCAACCATTCCCATTTTATTAAGGCGTATCCATATAAATGCCCCACCCTGTATACACACACACACACACATACACACACACATATATATATATATATATATATATATATATATATATATATATATAATATATATATATATATATATAGTACAGGCCAAAAGTTTGGACATACCTCCTCATTCAATGTGTTTTCTTTATTTTCATGACCATTTACATTGGTAGATTCTCACTGAAGGCATCAAAACTATGAATGAACACATGTGGAGTTATGTACTTAACAAAAAAAGGTGAAATAACTGAAAACATGTTTTATATTCTAGTTTCTTCAAAATACCCACCCTTTGCTCTGATTATTGCTTTGCACACTCTTGGCATTCTCTCGATGAGCTTCAACAGGTAGTCACCGGAAATGGTTTTCACTTCACAGGTGTGCCTTATCAGGTTATTTAGTGGAATTTCTTGCTTTATCAATGGAGTTGGGACCAGCAGTTGTGTTGTGCAGAAGTCAGGTTAGTTGGACGATGATTTATTTTTCAAAAGGACAATGACCCCAAACACACCTCCAGGCTGTGTAAGGGCTATCTGACCAAGAAGGAGAGTGATGGAGTGCTGTAAATGGTCATGAAAATAAAGAAAACACATTGAATGAGGAGGTGTGTCCAAACTTTTGGCCTGTACTGTATATCTATACTAATAAAAGGCAAAGCCTTCACTGACTGACTCATCACTAATTCTCCAACTTGCCGTGTAGGTAGAAGACTGAAATTTGGCAGGTTTATTCCTTACAGCTTCCTCACAAAGTTGGGCAGGTTTCATTTCGAAATTCTATGCATAATGGTCATAACTGGAAGCTATTTTTCTGCGTTTACTGTAATGGAGTTGAGCTCGAAAGCCGTGGGGGGGCGGAGTTTCGTGTGACATCATCACGCCTCCTAAGTAATCACGCAATACGTAGAAAACCAGGAAGAGCTCCAAAAACCGCTGAAGAAAACATACATTATATAATTAAGAAGGCAACGAAACAATTAGAAGCGAGCGAGTGACCTATAAAACCATATTCAGCAGTTCGTGTGAACTGACGCAGTGCCCAGACAAAAAGCAACAGTTCCAAAGAGTGCTGAACAAAAACCGAATTACACTGCTATGCCCAAATAGACAAACCACACGCCGTGTCGCAATAGTAGAGGCTTCGCCTCTAGCGCCGGTGTCCGAGGTTCGATTCCTGAGAGGGGATGCACTGAGTATGTACGCGCGCTTTCCGATTCATTTTAGCCTCAATGATCAATGATTGTTTTGGTAAAGCCATACTCAGTGTATTCATTAGATGAACGGTAAAAAAGTAAGAGCGAGGGGAGGGTAACTTATTGAGGCACGCAGGCAAAACCACAATAGCACGCGGGCTCGATGTACTGTGGTGCGTCAACTCGATCTGAATTGCGATCACATTTGAAAAATATATCTTTTCAAGTTCTATTTAGTCCATATGTGTCAAACTCAAGGCCCGAGGCCACATCCGCCCGGCGTAATTATATCCGCCCGAGATCATTTTATATATTATTGTTATTAATGGCCCGGGATATGAAGCGCTGGTAACACAATAAACTACAGATCCCATAATGCAGCGCTTCAGCTGCCTTGCCGAACACTTACCGCGCTAATCAAGTCTAGCTTATGATGCTGCAAGTTATTGCGAAGCTAGCTCACACGATGCCGAAGAGAAAAGGTGATTCTGAACATAGAGCCTTTAAAAACTTTTAAAACATGGGAGGCTGAGTATATGTTTACTGACATTGCCGGTAAACCCGTGTGTCTCATTTGTGGAGCTAATGTGGCTGTAATTACAGAATTTAATCTAAGACGACACTATGAGACAAAACATCAAGATAACCTGAAAGACCTGAATGCAATGCACAAGATACAGAAAGCAGAAGAGTTAAAGAAGAATCTGACACTTCAGCAGACGCTTTTACCCGTGCAAAATCACAAAGTGATTTCAAGTGAAGCTACTTTTATGGGAGACACAAATGCACCAGTGCAACTTGCCCCACTTTCCCTGTTGCCAAGTAATGTTGAACCAAGTCGGCACAACGGTGTTCCCAAATACGCACTTTGCTGATAAACTGAGCGCACTGCGCACTGAGTTCGCACTGCGCTTTGGTGGCTTTGAAGAACAAAAAAAGAATTTTGAGTTGTTTCGCAACCCATTTGCCGTCGATGTGGAAACTGCACCTGTGCAGATTCAGATGGAGGTGATTGAGCTGCAGTGTAATGGCACACTGAAGGCAAAGTACGATACTGCACGGCCCGCACAGTTTATTCACTCCATTCCGTCTACATGCGGCTCGAACCTTGTGCATGTTTGGTAGCACATATCTGTGTGAGAAGCTCTTCTCAGTCATGAAGACTAACAAAACAGCATACAGGAGTCGCCTCACCGATGAGCACCTGCAGTACATCCTGAGAATCTCCACAACACAGAACATCACACCAAACGAACGCGTGGCCAAAAAAAGATGCCAGGCGTCCAGCTCTAAAATGACATCTGAGCAAAGACAACTGAATGATTTGATTTGTTATTGCTGAAAAGAACACATTTTATTTATATTTCCAGGTTTTGTTATGCACCATGTTCATATTTGAATTTGTATAATTTTGACAGGATATATTTTTATGGAGAGCAAAATCTTTTGGGATATTTAAAATTTAAGTTTATTTTTTATATAAAATTACATGAGTAAATAAATTTGAATGTTTGTTCTTTTAACGCTTACTTTATTTCTAACTTGTATAATTTAGACAGGATATATTTTTATGGAGAGCAAAATATTATTTAAGGTTTGAGTTGATTTATTCCGGAATAATATTCTGTCGACTAAAAAAAAAGTCCTTCTATTTAAAATTTAAATAGAACTTGAACAGATACGATAGTTCATAATATCCACGCAGACTTGCACGTAAGAGCGGGAGTCATCCGTTTTAACAAACAGCGAATTGCACTGATACGAAATAGCCTGCCCATTTAATTATTTAGGAATGGATAAATAAATTTAGATTTTGTACAAATAATATTTTTCATTTTTCTTCCTTCATGGATTCTGGCACCCCCAGCAACAGTTGCTCGCACCCCAAAGACTGTTTGTGTATATATATATATATATGTATGTATATATATATATATATATATATATATATATATATATATATATATATATATATGTGTATGTATATATATATATATATATGTGTATGTATATATATATATATATATATGTGTATGTATATATATATATATATATATATATATGTGTATGTATATATATATATATATATATATATGTATGTATATATATATATATATGTATGTATGTGTATATATATATGTATGTATATATACATACACACACTAGGACAAGAAACAACATTGGTAAATCTTTAAATAAAAAATTTTAAATGTAAAAACTTAACAGATTCCTTCAGGCTAAAATTAATTTAACAAGAGAGAGAACAACAATGTATGGTCAAGATCTATGTGTAATTGTCCAATAAAGTCCTTTGAAGTTTGTGATGAGTTTTTCAAAACAATATGGGTCTGTAGACCGGTTATCTGTGTCAGCCTGAGAGATGTAAACAAAACTCTTGTCTTTATATATATATATATATATATAATATGTCGATGTGAGTATGTATGTATGTTCCAGCATCCCATCAGAACAGCTGGAGCGATTTTCAACTTGGTACACATGTTTCTCAATGGTCGACTAAAAATATTGTAGGGTGAAATCAGCCCTAACCCACCCCCTTCTGGGTTTTTTTGGATCTTACAGTCTTGTATGTATTTTATCATTCAGTTGACACGCGGAACGACCATCAGAGGGCGAACTGGAGGTGACTGCCAGCATTCTTTGTTTGAGCGCCATCACATCCCTGTTGCTTTTGTAATGAAATAGAATTCTAAGCGTGCAATTGTGTGTCTGTCCAGTCCGAAAGTGAGACATAGAGGAGGGGAGGAGGAGGGCGAGGAGCTCTGAAGATACGCAAGCGAGGCCAGCACACCGGCAAAAGGAAATATCCGAAGAAAGACAGTCACTTACCTGCTAATGCACAAACGATGCAAGCACGTTGGCAACACGAATCCGCATAGCAGAGAGATGTACAGAGTAGTTCTGACAATTTCAGTACTTTCTAGGATCCCGTGTGGGCTTACACAGTTGATATATAGCAGGCAACTGCCAGCATTGTTTATGTTTGAGCGCCACTGCACGCCCTTGTTACTTTTGCAATTAAATTGAGTTTGCCGGTTCTGAGCGTCAACTGATCGATAACATACATACAAGACCGTAAGACAAGGACATTAGTGAGTCTTTATTGTTTGTTAATTTTTTTTTGTAGTTGTTTTTTTTAATTGTTTTTTTCTCATACAATGAAAAAAAAAAACACTTTTACTTCCGGGTAACGATGGGTATTTCAGCTAGTATATAATATAATAGAAATCCTGTGTAAAAACAATGGAAAAAGCAGAACCTTTTTTAAGGTTTTTGGATGGATTCATTTTTGTTTTGTGGTGTAGTAATAAATTTATACGTGCACAATTTTTGACAACGAAAAAAAGTAAATAAAATTAATATTGGGTTGATTCAATCCTATTACCACTACAACATTGTTACAATAAGAATAATGCAAGATGAAAATATAGTTAATAAAAACATACATTAAACGACAAACAATAATACTACAGATTTGTCACGATAAAATTGTTGGTTGCTTTTACGTAGCAGAAACGTACTAAGTGTCAACTGGATGATGATATACATACAAGACCGCAAGATTGTTATAGTCTGCTTTATGTATAAGATTTCAAATGTCAGACTCTACTTTATATATAAGATTTCAAATGTCAGACAGCTGGCATGGCCTGTGTGCCTTACATCCTCCGAAAGGGGGGGTGGGGGGTCTATGTGTTAAAATGAGTGATATTTTTAGTTAAATATGCTGCTAATTTCAAATTTCACAATGGATGTATACTGTACTTGTACAAATTGAACTAAATTTCAAAACTCTTAAGTCCGGGGATATCCACCTATAAGCCTTCTGGTTATCTTGATTCTAAAATTGGGAAAATTAGGGCATTTATAAGATTGTAACTCAACTTATTCTATTTTCTTTTTCTTTTAGAGCACGTGTGCTTTAACAGGTTACAATACATCTGAACAAAAGAGCCTAAAATATGGAAAAGTCATGGAGATTATGGGGCATTGCTCGGAAGGGGCTATTGACTTTAGCATCTTGGTCCTGGGCTCTGTGCCGCATCTCACTGCTTGCTCTGATTTTGACTTTTCATCTCTACGGGGGCTTCCTGCTGCTGGTTTTAATACTTGCCTCAGTTGCAGGTATATTGTACAAATTCCAGGATGTTTTGCTATATTTTCCCGACCAGCCGTCCTCTTCTCGTTTGTATGTCCCTGTGCCTAGCGGGATTCCACATGAAAACATCTTCATTAAAGCCAAAGATGGTGTTTGTCTCAATCTCATCCTGTTGCGTTACACTGGAGACAATCCAACCTTTTCACCAACCATAATATACTTCCATGGCAATGCAGGTAATATTGGTCACCGAGTTCCCAATGCACTGCTGATGGTGGTCAACCTGAAGGTGAATGTGGTACTGGTGGATTATAGGGGCTATGGAAAAAGTGATGGCGAACCCAGTGAAGAAGGCCTTTATATCGATTCCGAGGCTGTTTTGGATTATGTCATGACTAGACCCGATATCGACAAAACAAAAATTATTCTGTTTGGGCGCTCACTAGGAGGAGCTGTAGCTGTCCACTTGGCTTCTGAAAATCCCCACCGGATTTCCGCCATCATGGTAGAGAACACTTTCCTCAGCATCCCTCACATGGCAAGCACTTTGTTCTCTTTTTTTCCTATGAGATATCTTCCACTCTGGTGCTATAAAAACAAGTTCCTGTCGTACAGGAAAATTACTCAGTGCAGGATGCCTTCTCTGTTTATTTCTGGACTGTCGGACCAGCTCATTCCACCAGTTATGATGAAACAGCTTTACGAGCTTTCTCCGTCACGGACTAAGAGAATGGCGATTTTTCCGGATGGCACCCACAATGACACGTGGCAGTGCCAAGGCTACTTCACAGCCCTCGAACAGTTCATCAAAGAGCTTCTCAAGAGCCATTCTCACGAGGAGACTACAAAGTCCTCGTCTAATGTAACGATTATCTGAGGCGATAGCATCTCGGATAGCTTCATTTGTTAGTCTGTGAGCCGAGGTAACAGAATGTACGTCTCTACTACTTGTGTTTAAAGTACTGGTGCATTGAGGTGAGAAATGGGAGCCAAACTCCAAATCCCTGTTGTTTTCATGAGCTGCCTTTCATTTAAGCAAGGTTAATGTTAGGTAAAGTGTTCACTTTATCTAATAACTTCTTTTTTTTTTAGTTAGGGAAAAAATGGAATTTTTTGTGGTGAGTAGTGTGCGTTTTAAAAAATAATATATTAAAACCTTTCAGTTTTATGCATATCTTGGTTAAATAAGGCAAGCTCTGAAAATCATTTTGGTAATAATGTCTTTAAATTTAAAACGTTCTCTGCATGTCTTCCGGGGAATAAAACCATACAAGAACATACTATTCTTTTCTGTACCTCATATACTGTAGCAATGCTGTGGTTAGACTTTAAGCCATTCTTTAAAAACAAAAAAAAAAAAGAAAGAAAAAAGTTATTCATAATGTCATGAGTAATTTTTTTAGAAAAGCATTGCACTTTTTACTTTCCTTTGTCTTATGAGAAACAAAGCCCTACTTTTCTAATGATGTTGTTTGTAAAGTGATTGAAATTTTAAACACGCCTGGTCATCTCAAAAAAAAAAAAAAAAGATATTCTCGCACATTAGTGAATGCCATTTTTCAAAGTGTTTCACATTTTGAAGTACGTGCAAAAAATAAATTAATAAATCTGTCGACAGGTTCGGCGGAAGTCTTTCGTATTAGCCATTTTTTTTTCTCTTCTCTGCGACAGAGAGCCTTACAGATGCACTGCACATTAGCGATTGGCTTTCGCTGCTTTACGTTCTTTACAAGGCCTGCCTGTAAACTTCCCTCCTCCTTGTATGGATAAAGTTTAAACCCCAACACCAATGTTGATATTGTAATTATACAAATTTTCATCTGCATCTTGTTTCTCGTAATCTTCTATACGGTTACGCTCCATTTTATTGTAATAGTCAGCCTGGTCCAAAATAGGGCAAGTTGTTTGTGTTAAAGTTTTTATTGCTTCTCTTTTGTGTTTCCTTTACACAGTAAATGTATTGAAAGAATTTAGAGTTTTTCAGGTGTCCGAAGTGCAAAATAAAAAAAAAATAAATAAAAAAAAAAAGTGTACACACACACAAAACTTAGGAGTTTTATACCTGTCAGAATAGTTACAGAGGGCTAATAGACGTTTATGTAAGTGTGTCCATTTCACTATTTTTTAAATAGAATTTCATAAACCTTTTTAGTATTAAAGGGATTTATTTATTTGAATTATATCATTTGATGAACTACTGTCCATTTATAGTGCTTTATTTACTAAAATGTATTTTCCACTTTCGTTTAGGATTTTTGATAATGAGTGACTTCACTGTTATGGTGCATTATTTATCTTAAGATTTGCAATTATTTAATCATTTAGGCTGCATTTATTTTATTGATAAAATTCTTTGAACCACTTACAATGCATTATTTACCATAATTATTGTGTTTATGTATTAATTCCTTTAAGTATTTTTGATAGTGATATACTGTAATGAACAGCCCCCCAGTTAACAGTGCACTGTCCACCGTGAGATCTGTATTTGCGATTTCATGTGGGAATTTGGGTAAAAATATTTAGGGAACGCCTTCCCAATTATAGTGCATTATTTACCACAAAATCTGCATTTCCTGATTTAATTTACCGTTAATTTTAATTATATAATTTGATGAAGAACTTCCCAATTACAGTGCATTATTTACCACAAAATTTGTATTTACCGATTTAATTTACCATTAATTTTAATGATATCATTTGATTAACAACTTCCCAATTACAGTGCATTATTTACCCCAAAATCTGTATTCATTGACTCACCATGTTCTTATTTTAATGATATATTTTGATGACCAACATTCCAGTTACCATGTATTAACATTTACATTAGGGTTTTTATTTATGGATGTCTTTTGAATTGTTGATAATGGTAAATCATTCAGATTCAGTATTCACTATTAGCTCCATATTTGCTGATTCTTAGTAATGATATAATTCAGTGAACACCATCTCAACTATAGTGCATTATTTGCCATAAGATTCATATTTATGGATTTTTTGTTAACTAATTGTATGGTACAATAAAAACCCACCCATTCATGGTGCATTATTTACTGCAAAATCTGTATATATGGATTCATTTAGGATTTTTGGTAGTGGTAAAATTTAGGGAATATTTATGGATTTGTGAAAGATTTTTAATAATGAAATAATTCTATTAACTCCTTCCTAGTTTACAGTATTATTTGACATGAGTTTATTAGTTAATGGATTCATGTTTGAGTTTGGTTTTCTTTTTTTATATTAATAACATCGTTTAGTCAACTCTTTCCCAGCTGTAGTGCGTTACTTACTGAGAAATATGCATTTTATGGATTCATTCATGATTTTTGGTAATGAGATAATTTATTAAATTACTTCATGGTTATGGTTCATTAATTGTAGTAGTGTAAGATTTTTAGTAATTATATAAAGCAATGAACTCCTTCCCAGTTATAGTGCATTATGAGATCCATACTTACCGATTCATTTAGGATTTTTAGTAATGATATTAACTAATGAACTCCTTTCCAGTTATATTATTTTATTGTGAGATCCATATTTTTGGAGTCATGCAGATTTTTTGGTGATGATATAATTCAGTGAATCACTTCCCAGTTTTAGTGCTTTGTTAACCATGAGATCTACATTTATAGATTCATGTTGAATTTCTCGTGATGACATAAATTAATGAATTCCTTCCCAGTTATAATATTTTATCAAACGATCCATATTTAAGGAGTCATGCAGAATGTCTGGTAATGATATACTTTAGTAAAACGCGTCCCAGTGCCAGTTTATTATTTAGTATGAGCTCTGTATTTATGGATTCATGTTGCATTTTTAATAATGTTATAAATTAACAAACTCTTTCACAGTTAATAGTGCATTATTTATTATGAGAGCCACATTTATGGATTCATGGCGAATGTTTGGTGATGTTTAAATTCAGTCAATTACTTCCGAGTTGAAATTCATTGTTTACCCTAAGATCTGTGCTTATGGATTCAATTGTAGTGATGACATAAATTAATGAATTCCTTCCCAGTTATAATATTTTATCAAACGATCCATATTTAAGGATTCATGCAGAATGTTTGGTAATGATATACATCAGTAAAACGCTTCCCAGTTTAAGGTTATTATTTAGTATGAGCGCTGTATTTATGGATTCATGGTGGATTTTTAATAATGTTATAAATTAACAAACTCTTTCACAGTTAATAGTACATTATTTGTCATGACATCCCTATTTATGGATTCATGCAGAATTTTGGTGATGATATAATTCAGTGAACCAACTCCCAGTTCCAGTGAATAATTAACCATGAGATCTACATTTACGGGTCCATGTTTAATTTCTAGTGATGACATAAATTAATGAACTCCTTCCCAGTTATAATATTTTATCGTGCGATCCATATTTAAGGATTCATGCAAAATGCCTGGTAATGATATATTTCAGTGAAACACTTCCCAGTTCCAGTTCATTATTTAGCATTAGCTCTGTTATTTATGGATATATGTTGGATTCTTAACAATGTTATAAAAACTCTTTCACAGTTAATAGTGCATTATTTATTATGAGAGCCACATTTATGGATTCATGCCAGATGTGTGGTGATGTTATAATTCAGTAAATTACTTCCCAGTTCTAGTTCGTTATTTATCATAAGGTCTGTGTTTATGGATTCAATTATAGTGATGACATAAGTGAATGAACTCCTTTCCAGTAATAATATTTTATCCTCTTTATGAATTCACGCAGACTGTTGGGCAATGATATACTTCAGTGAAGCACTTCCCAGTTCCTGTGCATTATTAACCGTGAGATCTGTATTTATGGATTTATGTTGAAATTTTAATAATGATATAAATGAACAGACTCTTTCACAGTTAATAGTGCATTATTTATTATTAGATCCCTATTTGTGAATTCATTCAGACTGTTTGGCAATGATATAATTCAGTGAAGCACTTCCCAGTTCCAGTGCATTATTTAGCATGAGATGTGTATTTAAGTAATAATATAATTCAATAAACAATTTGATGGTATAGGTTCATCATTTACCATAAGTTAGTATTTATGAATTTTTAGATAACTGCAGTGCATTGTTTATGACAAGGTCTGTATTTATAGGATTTTTTGTTAATGAAACAACTGAATAAATGACGCATTCATTAATAAGAACTACTTTTGTGGTGCAATCACAAATACATCAATTGGAAACAATGCAGAACTGGTTCTTAACTGGCATTTATTATGTGTTGGAGATGCTGATTTTTTTTTTTTTGCTCTTAACATTTTTGAGGGATACAAAAGCCAATGGCAGTCCCTGAAGCATGGCCACTTTTCAGACGATGGCAGTATTAATTACGATTGCTTGCTCTTTTCCTGTGTTTAAATGTAATGAATTGTAAACCGCTTTAGAGTGATGATGGGGTGGTGATTGGGATATGAGGGTGGTGGTCCCATTTTTACTGTGTTCTGGGATGTCTGATGTCCTTGTCTCCTCTATCAGAACATAAAGGCACTTTATTTTCCTTATAACCGGCATGTTTGTAACGATTGTTTACTCTTTGATGCCTAAATCATGTGGTGTTGAGACACCGATGAACTGGCACTTGTTGTACCGCATCTTATAAGTCAGCAACATGCGGATTATTTCTCATTAAATGCCTTTTTACAGGATGATCAGCAATGTATTTCTTTCTTTTTTATTTTAAATTTCTGTATTTTTGCTGTGACATAAGAAATAAAAGTAAATTTGAATTGGCAAGGGGGGGCCGGCGTTGAAACCTGCGGCATCTCATTGTTTCACAAAATACTTGATTCAAAGGTGTTTGTGTTTTGAGTCTAAAACAGCTGCAGGCTTTTATTAAAGAATTGCATTCACATGTCCAAATGTTTAGAAGGTTCAGTAGCGTGTTTGCTGAGTGTGTAAATTATAGTCAATGATTTTTTTAAATGAATTTCGGTGTGCTTGTAAGAAAGAGAGCAGACTTGTATTGGTTTTTAGTGTTTACGATGGCCACTTGGAAGTCTTTGTATGTGCGCCCACTCACTACACCCAAGTCAGTTTTGTGATTATTTTTTTTTTGTTTTGTTTTGTTGTCTGTTTCTCTCTTTTAAATCATCTTTTTTTTTTTTTTTTTAAAACTCGTAATTACATTTTCTATTTTCTGTATTGTCACATGCAATAAATGATTCAGATAAAAGTTTCCTTGTCTGTGATTGCTGATGTCATAAAGGTACGTGGTGTCACTTGATGTGGAAATGTTCACAATGTTAGGTTTACCCGTTGGCTTCTCTATACACACCACTGGTGAAAAGTTTTAGAACACCCAGGTTTTCTTGAAATTTAATAAGGCAATGAAATGGTGAAAATGTATGCAGTTAACTGCCAGAGGGTTAAACTAAACAAACTAAACAAAAAAGAAACTTTCAGAATACAGTATTGCCTCCCGGAATCTGAACACCCCAGAACTCGACCAAAAAATTTCAGCAAATTTTGCCCCGGGATCTGAACACCCAGCACGTTGTTCGTGTGTGTTTGTGCGTACGTTTCCCCAGCGCTTGGGCCACCCATAGGCTTTGTCGTTCAGTTCGTTGTTGTAAGCTGTAGTGGAAGCATCTCGTGCGATTTTCGCTGCTATATTCGCTGCTCATTTCATGCTTTTGAGCCTGTTTTGTGTTATTTTTTTATATAATAATAACTGCTTTGTTATGACAATAAATAAGTCACAGGGGCCAGACTCTTAAAAAAAAAAAAGGTCACCATTGACTTGACACAAGATTGCTTCTCACATGGCTGACTGTACATTGCATGCTCAAGAGTAAGCTCGGCAGAGACCGCTTGGTCATTTTACAGCCCGAGGGCGTCGTTTACAAAGAGATCCTTGCATCCTGAAAATGTGCATTTCCCATACACAACATTTACAATCATAAATTAAACTCTTTTTACAATCATTAAAGTCACTCTCAATACTAAAATAAGCCTACGACAATTACATTGACAATCATGTTACGTTATTTTTTTAAAATGTTTCCATTTCTTTTTCATAACTTCTTGAACACAACCACTTCTCTGCTGCGAAGCGCGGGTATTTTGCTAGTGCTTAATAAAGAAAAGACACATCTCCGTCATTTTTTTGAGTGGTATGTCTGACTCTCACACATGGCCACAAAGTCCTCAACAAACCGGTGTCTTGCATCTAACAATTTTGTTGTTACCTAAAGGGGAACACTTTTTGAACTTAATTTCTCCTTGTTCTTTGAGATGAGTTTTAGATTCAACGTGGTCATTGCAAGTATCTTTTCGTGTCCAGTCTATGGTATGCTGGCAAAACTTGCAGAAAAGTTGTTGTCCAGATTCGTAAAAGTTGCCGGGATATGGTTGTGCCCTCAATTTTGCAGTTAAGCTTGTGTTTCAGATAGATAGAATTCTTTATTGTCATTATGCATACACGTAACAAAATTTTTGTTGGTAAGACTTGGCCTAAAGGCAGAATACTTAAAACAAATACAGGTATGACTGAATTTCTACAAAGAATCGCGTTTGCTTGAAAAACAATAAACTAGAAAATAGCATCTGAATGATAGAACTACAGATTACGCAACAAATTAAACAATTGAAAAGTTTTGTAACAGTTACCCCTTCAGTTTTTAAATTCGTGATTCTGTCCATATTTTCTGCATCACGGAAATCATAGAGCCCTACAACTAAAGTAAATGAAACCTTGCATGTTGAAGCAAACAATTTGCACAGGTGTCCCAACTGCTACAGATTACTTAAAAAAAAAAAACCCTCTGTGTGTCTTAAAGCAAACTGTGTTACTACACCCTCTGAATTACGACTTAGTGTGACGATATTAAGTGATAATGGCAAGAAAACAGCAATTAACAGGTGAAATAAGACCCTCAGAAGTGTAGGCCTTTTATTTTCTTTGCAATTTCTCTAAACAAAAGTGTCAGTGAGTCCAGTGGTGTCCTCCACAATCCAGAGGCAACTGGAAACTGGATGAAACTCTGATAGGACGGGATCTGGCAGAGCCAAAGTCGCCAGCCAATCAAAAGGCAAGTTTTCTGAGGGTCACCAACTATTGTGGTCACAGGCGCCTCACAGCACAACAGCTTAACAGTGCAGGTCGACAAAAGTGAGTGTCAGTTTCCACTGTGAAGAGGGAACTTTGTGCTGCAGGTTTGTCAAGGCGAGTGTGCAGGAAGAAAGCCATTCCTTAATGGACAAAATAGGGCCTTGAAATACCGACTGTGAACTACTGCAGACCGGAAAAAAGTCGGATGAACTAATGAATGCAAATTTGAATTCTATGATTCATCACTGATGCAGGGTGCTTGTATACTGTTGAGTCGGTGATGGTTCCTCAGTGTGCCCCAACTGTCCAACATGCAGGGAGGAGGTGTGATGGTCTGGGGATCTTTTGCTGGAGGCAGAGTTGGTGACTGGCACAAAGTGACTGGCATTCTGAATCAAAAGGGTTACTTACCGCAGTTTGGCTAAGAAACCAAAATTTGCATAAACCTTTGGACACTTAATGATTTCTTGAGTTATTATTTTTTCTAAATATTATTTATTTGTTCTATGCCTCAATTTCATGAAACATTATGACATTAAATTGATTGCATTTTCATAAAACCTAAAAAATCTGAGGTGTTCTAAAACTTCTGGCCGGTAGTGTAGGCGTTTCGGTGCTTGCAGGTTAAAACTAGTGGCGAGTCTTCTCAGTCGCATTGAATTGCCATTAAAGTGCCTCCATATCACCACGGCAGGCCCTTGCTCCTGAAGCCTTTTTACCTACAGTGCAGGTAAGTGCATTTTTTATAACTAAATTACACAAAAGTATAAGTGCTATAGTCCATTATTATACGGTTTCCCATACAGTAATATGAAAAAGTTTAGAAACCCCTCTCAGCCTGCATAATAATACACTCTACTTTCAACAAAAAAGATAACCGTGGCATGTCCTTCATTTCCTAGGAACATCTGAGTACTGGGGTGTTTTCTGAACAAAGATTTTTAGTGAAGCAATATTTAGTTGTATGAGATTAAATCAAATGTGAAAAACTGGCTGCGCAAAAATGTGGGTCCCCTTGTCATTTTGCTGATTGAATGCATGTCACTGCTCAATGCTGATTACTTGTGTGGCCTATGGCCGGCCAATTATCCCGGCCAATACCCCCAGGCCGACCAGAGGGAGCCCTCGCTGCAACGTGGAGATGCCCCAGGTTCCAGCAGAGCATCATGGACCTTGGAGTTTTTATAAACAGCTCTGCTGGATACCATGGGGACCACCAGGAGTCGCTGTAGGGAGGCTTGGGGAGTGCTACGTACCCTATAACCCGGAAGTACGTCCTGGTCACATGAGCAGTAGGAATGACGTGCTTCCGGGGTGAAGAAAAGGACTTTGTATCTGACCCGGAAGGGATAGGGAATCTCATGGACTGTATGGTGGATTCGCTTCCGGGTCAGGAGATATAAAAGGACGATGGGAAACCCAGACGAGTGAGCTGAGCTGGGAGGAAGGGTGGCTAAGTGTCTGGGAGTTGGAGGATTGATTATTTAATGAGTAGTGTGGAGGGTGCTTGGTGCACATAATTATTATAATAAAAATAATAATTATTGGACTTTTACCTGGTGTTTGGCGTGGTACCTGAGGGTTCAAGGGAGCAATAGCGCCTCCTACTGTCACACTTGCAACACCAAATTGGTTGAATGAGCTCATTAAACCTTGAACTTCATAGACAGGAGTGTCCAATCATGAGTGGTAAAAGGTATTTAAGGTGGTCCATTGCAAGTTGTGCTTCCTTCCCTTTGACTCTCCTCTGAAGAGTGACAGACAGCATGGGATCCTCAAAGCAACTCTCAAAAGATCTGAAAACAAAGATTGTTCAGTCTCATGGTTTAGGGGAAGGCTACAAAAAGCGATCTCAGAGGTTTAAACTGTCAGTTTCAACTGTAAGGAATGGAATCAGGAAATGGAAGGCCACAGGCACAGTTGATGTTAAACCAACTCAGATCTGGCAGGCCAAGAAAAATACAGGAGTGGCATATGAGCAGGATTGTGAGAATGGCTACAGACAACCACAGATCACCTCCAAAGACCTGCAAGAACATCTCGCTGCAGATGGTGTATCTGTACATCGGTCTACAATTCAGCGCAATTTGCACAAAGAACATCTGTATGGCAGGGTGATGAGAAAGAAGCCCTTTCTGCACTCACTTCACAAACACGCTTGTCGCTTGTTGTATGCCAATGCTCATTTAGACAAGCCAGATTAATTTTGGAACAAAGTGCTTTGGACTGAAGAGACAAAAATTGAGTTATTTGGTCAGAACAAAAAGCACTTTGCATGGTGGAAGAAGAACACCGCATTCCAAGAGAAACACCTGCTACCTACTGTCAAATTTGCTGTTGGGTTGTGTGGCTAGTTCAGGAACTGGGGCCCTTGTTAAAGTCGAGGGTCGGATGAATTCACCCTGATATCAACAAATTCTTCAGGATAATGTTCAAGCATCAGTCACAAAGTTGAAGTTACGCAGGGGTTGGATATTCCAACAAGACAACGACCCAAAACACAGTTGAAAATCTACAAAGGCATTCATGCAGAGGGAGAAGTACAATGTTCTGGAATGGCCATCACAGTCCCCTGACTTGAATATCATTGAAAATCTATGGGATGATTTGAAGCAGGTTGTCCATGCTCGGTAGCCATCAAATTGAACTGAACGGGTGAGATTTTGTATGAAGAATGGATAACAATACCTCCATCCAGAATCCAGACACTCGTCAAAGGCTGTAGGAGGCGTCTAGAGGCTTTTAGATTTGCAAAACGAGGTTCAACTAAGTATTGATGTCATATCTCTGCTGGGGTGCTCAAATTTATGCACCTGTCTAATTTTGTTATAAACTGATGGAACGGACTCCGGGTGCAGTTAAAATATCATTTTTGTTTACCTGGTATCTGTGGAGATGCTTCTCACTTTTTTTTTTCCCTCCACAAAGAAGAAAGGGATGCATTTTATACTGTAATAAATCTTTGATTAGTACTCTTATTTAATGGGGTCTCACTCAGGGCTTCTTTAAGACTCATTTTGAGTTTGTAGCTGGGCACACGGCTAATTGTACATGCAAATTAGTCATGCAGTGCTGCACTTCCAGGAATAACATGGTTATATCAGTGTTCTATATCCAGCTGCAGTACTCTTGTCAGCTGATGTACTCTTCAAATGAAAATACTGCTTTTCTTTATTATCTTCTGTTAATGCCTGCAGGCTGGAAATCCAGTGGTGATGTCACACACGCCCGAAGCTGATTGGCAATAATCTTACAGTTGGCACACGTGATAGTTCTGCACATGGCTGCTAAAGACCTGTGATGTCACTTTGGCTTTGAAAACCATCATGGGACGCTGGAATAAAATGGTTGCATGAGTCAACTGCAAGTCGAATTTCCAGGAAAATATTTTGCGAACCAGGTCACGGACAAACTTTACATATTCGCTGATGAATTTTTCTGACTAACACTACTTGCAGCAGTTCAACCACGGGGGGGACATTAAGTTGTCGTCCCAAAGATGGGTTGGGTTGGGTGAAAGAAAGACACAGACAAGATGCTACAAAACTTGACAGTTCGTTAATGAAAACACAAGGTGATATTATAAATTTCAAAGCTGAAGTGAAGAGAGATTTCACTCTAGCAAGTCCATCAAAAAAAAAAAAAAATCATGATTCATGTGTATGAATAAATATCATGAAATAAAAAGAAAACATTCATTCGCTCTGTGACTCTAGTTCTGTTCCCCTCTCTCTTGTACAGGTTACTTTAAATGGGCCATCAAGGACTTTTGGTATCAAAAACAATAACACACCAAAAGGTCCATTCCTCTGGTCCTTTTTCCCTTTAGCTTCTTTCAAGTTGCTTCAGGGAATGAAGGAAATGAAAGGTAATTGAATTTAAAAAAGACACATGTCCAGCTCACCACATTGGTCCCCACTTCTCCATGGTCCAAGAGTAAGTGCATCCCTTTCCTTTTCTTTCTCAGGCTGCTCAGTAGTACTGGGGTTCCCACTCTACTAGCACTTGCAGACAAAGACAAATTACCCCTCACTGCAGACTGCGGCTTAGCTAATCATGGCTTTAAACCTTTAACCCCACCCATAATGCACAGGTGCCGCGTCCCATTGCACACACTGGTAATATCAGATGTCAGTGTACAATTAATAGTCTGACTAATACAGCTACTGGTTACAGTATGTTCAAGATTATTGTGGGAGAGTTATCGGACACCAATATTTGCAACTGCCAAATAATTCACGTTACATAAACATTCAATTTTCATTATTTCCATACAGATTGCATCTTTCCTGTCTTGCGTAGAGCTCATCAGGTCCCAAGCACGTGGCATCTTAAAGAATTACAGGTGCAGTTAAAAGTTTAATTCTGCCCAATTTAGGCACACCTTGTTCCACATGCCGCAGCGAGGACCTTCAACACAAGAAGATGCCCACTGAGTCCTTCTTATGCCCCCCCTTGGTATCCTCTCCACCAATCCTGGAGAACACCTTCAGTAGTCTTCTCCATGCAGCATAACCCGGTAAGAAGCTTTCAAATCTGTGCCCTCGCTTGATCACAACACTCCAACTCCGATAACCCTCTGGTAAGTAGTCACTTCTTATCTCTCTCTCAGCCCCTTTTTTCATACTGGAGCAGCTTCATAAAATGCTTTCTCTTTCTTGCAGTTTGGTACCATTTACCAGGATGCCTCCTCACATCCCACCTGGATCGAATGGTGTAGGGGTCCACTGCTCGCCCTCGCTTAATGCTGCAGACGTGGAGCCGCCTCACCGTTTCTCTCTACTGGAGTTTTCTCAACGACACCATCTTTCAATGCTCAAGGTAAACACCCTTTATGAATCCAAAAAAAAACAATCTTAAGAACAGTTCCACACTTACACACATATACTGTACAGGGAAAACACTGCCACCATAGTGTGATTTGCCACAGAGGCTTGTAAAGAATATTTACAGCACCCTAAACATCATTATAAATGGTGAATACTGCATGACATGGTGGCACAGGCTTAAACCTGAAATTTATTTTGGTGTTGGGCAATTCCCATCCTTCCTTTGTTTTCATTATATTTTGGACTTTGAGGGTCATTTTTCTTATTTGATGTACTTTATTAATCCCAGAGGGGAAATTATCTTTTTTGCATGACAATTGAAGGTCAGACTGCAGTGTCGACCATTGTACACTGGTCCTGTGCTTTAAGGGCCTTGCTCAAGAGCCCAGCGAAGTAGGATCCCTTTTGGCAGTAAGGGGATTTAAACCGGCAACCTTTGAGATACCAGCACAGATCCTTAGCTTTAGAACCATAATGATGTATCCAAGTTTTATCCTCAGCTATGAGAGCAATAGAGAGGTTGGGAGTATGCACTGATACAGCACGGTGCCGCACCCACCACGTGACGAACCAGCTCATTTTCTGAACATTTTTACCGTCTATGGACTGTCCGAGAGGAATTTATAAAATTTTGAAAATGAATTTTGGCCCCTAAAATTTGAAAATCTCCATAAATTATTGGTAAAAATTGAAAGCCATACAGTAATCAGCATTTGCAGAAGTACTGCACACACTTTTTCCCCAGTTTCTTCACTTCCATTCCGGTAGTAAACAACGCAGATATTGATGAGAATAGTTAATATCTGTCCAACTTGGCTTTTTCACTTCTTCTTTTGAATTCAGCTTTATCTTCTTGGTGAGTAGACAGTTCATTATAAATGTTGTTCCTTTCCTTAATTATGTGTAATCCTAATTCACCATAACTGAGTGAATTTATTCAAAATCGAAATGACAATTTCACGTTTTCTATGTGAGATCTTATTTTCGATTCTTCTTTCAGCAGAGAAGTTTCATACATCCAGATACAGTCCGTCATATTTAAGTGCGAGTAAGTACTGCTTCATAATATTTTAGTGGAAAATATTATTATTACCACCCGTTGTGCCTATGTTGTTCCTTTCCTTAATTATGTGTAATCGTAATACACCGTAACTAAGTGAATTTATTCAAAATTGAAATTACATTTTCACGTTTTCTATGTGAGATCTTATTTTCGATTCTTCTTTCAGCAGCTTGGTTAAACAAGAAATTTCATACATCCAGATACAGTCCATCGTATTTAAGTGTGAGTAAGTACTGCTTCGTAATATTTTAGTGGAAAATATTATTATTGCCACCTGTTGTTCCAAAATGGATTTATAATTGTAAATGAATGAGTCAACTATTAAAATTTCAGTTAATTTGTAAAAATAAAAAAAATCACACATTTATTCTGTCATATAGATGCAATATCTTTTGAGTTATGAGAAGTAATAAGTCACTACAGTAATTTAATAATATTTCCATAATTCTTTTATTTACATAAATTCAGGAATACCCATTATGCCAAAAAGAAAGTGCACGTTCACAAACTACTTGAACGACAAATATTCTTGTTTTCAAAAGGGCAGAACAGACTCAGTGAAGGGGCTAATGCTCCCAAGATTCAGTTTCAGTAGCATACTAGGTAAAGATTTCTATTCATATTTATCCAAGAACCCAGATATACTGAGAAATATAGCTTCAGTGGAAAAATATAAAAGAATGTAGATAAATACAAATAAACTAAATTGAAAAGAGTAAAATTATTTTTATGTTACTAGACTTGAGTTTACCATGTGTATCATTTTTTTACAGGTTAACGACAGTTAAGCTATCCAAATAAAAATGTAAGGAATGAAGTCTGTTACTTTAAGAGGCTTGACATATTCAAATTGTTTAATGGGTTATTAGTTTGCCAGTGATGGTGATTGTGGCCATCATATTATAATTATAATGATAAACTGCTACTGAAGGTTTATATCATTTTTAAAAAACCATAAGACACTATAAAGGTGTATTATGGCATCATAGGGAAAGGCGTCCTCAGAAGTCCTCATTTTTCAATCAATCAATCAATCAATCAATCAATCAACAATTATTTATATAGCACATATTCATACAAAAAAATGTAGCTCAAAGTGCTTTACAAAATGAATAGAGAAATAGAAGACACAATAAAAGATAAACATAAGTCAACATTAATTAACATAGAATAAGAGTAAGGTCCAATGGCCAGGGTGGACAGAAAAAACAAAAAAAACTCCAAAGGCTGGAGAAAAAAATAAAATCTGTAGGGGGTCCAGACCAAGAGACCGCCCAGTCCCCTCTGGGCAATCTACCTAACATAAGTCAAACAGTCCTCTTTGTATTTAGGGTTTTCATGGAAGGACCTGATGATGATGGTCACGTAGACTTCTGGCTTTCAGTCCATCAATGTTGGTGCATCATGATGCTTTGAGTAGGTGGTGGTGGCGCAGGCCGCCACCACAAAGAAACCGGAAAAAGAAACAGAAGAGAGAGTAGGGGTCAGTATGGATTTTGGAGCCACTGTGAATAATTATTATGAAGAATTGAACATACAGAGTATCAGGATTAAGTTAAAGTGAAGTTATAAAAAGGCCATGTTAAAGTAATGTGTTTTCAGCAGTGTTTTAAAGTGCTCCACTGTATTTGCCTGGCGAATTCCTATTGGCAGGCTATTCCAGATTTTGGGTGCATAACAGCAGAAGGCTGCCTCACCACTTCTTTTAAGTTTAGCTTTTGGAATTATAAGGAGACACTCATTTGAAGATCTAAGGTTACGATTTGGAATATAACGTGTCAGGCATTCCGATATATAAGATGGAGCGAGATTATTTAAGGCTTTATAAACCATAAGCAGTATTTTAAAGTCAATCCTGAATGACACAGGCAACCAGTGTAGTGACATCAAAACTGGAGAAATGTGTTCGGATTTTCTTTTCCCAGTTAGGATTCTAGCAGCTCCATTCTGCACTCGTTGTAACTGATTGATGTCTTTTTTTGGGTGGTCCTGAGAGGAGTGTGTTACAGTAATCTAGTCGACTGAAAACAAATGCGTGAACTAATTTCTCAGCATCTTTCAATGATATAAGAGGTCTAACTTTTGTTATGTTTCTTAAGTGAAAAAATGCTGTCCTAGTGATCTGATGAATATGCGATTTAAAATTCAGATTTTAAGATTTCAGATTTCAACCCCAATGTCCTCATTTCCAGAGAAAGAAAGTTGGCAGCCCTTCTCAGGATGCTAACACTTCTTAAATTCCTCCCATTTCAAATTCAATCACTTAGCGTTTTTCTTGAAGCTTTGAAGGTACTGATGCTTCATTTCAGGAGTTATCATTCAGAGAACCCAACAAGCATAGAGCTTACTTATGTTTAATTCATCAGGAAAAATGGATTCAACTGACCCTTCACCAATCCATATAGTTTTTGATGTCTTATTCTTCAGTTCTCCATTATGATTTGCTCTTCAGTAGCAACATGTTCTTCTGCTGACTTCAATGCCTGCTAAAATTTATTCACCCCTTGGGCGTTTTCACATTTGTTGCTCTACAACATTGAATTGGATTTCATAAGGATTTTTTGACACTGATCAACAGAATAAACACATTAGTATCAAAGTGAAACAGGTGCCTGTAAAGTGCTCTAAATTAATGACAAATATAAAGCACAAAATAACTGATTGCATAAGTAATATAACATCCTGAATCCTTACTGGCTTTAGAAGTCACAAAATTAGTTCAATGGAGGTTACCTATCTGATGTTTCAGTCCAGTGCACCTAAATATGGAAGGGCCACAATGTGTTGAGTCAGAATAGTGTTCCAACGTACACAATGTTGACAGAAAAACACTCCAACCAGCTCGAAAGCACAAGTCAGGATAGAGACAAAATATACAAGTCAATCATGAAAAAAAAATTGAAAGAATATGTCAGAACTGTAAATCTGCTAGAGCAGTCCACAAAAACCGAAGAAGACGAGGGAGGGAGGCTACCAAGAGATGGGTTGAAGGAGTGACAAGCTACAGTGGGAAACATTAGAGATTTGTTATGCAGGCAACAACTGTGCCTAGGTGCCTAACCAGTCACAGCCTTATGGAAGAGTGGCAAAGGGAAAGCCATGGTTTAAGATTAAAAAAAGTTAAATAAATACACACAGTGTTGGCCAGAGATTCTGAGGTCAGCTGGAAGAACATTCTGTGATCTGGTGAGGCCAAAATTGAGCTTTTTGGCCATCACCATCTTAAATTATACATTATCAAAAACATACCATCTTCACTGTAAAGCATGGTGGTGGTAGCGGCATCAGGCTTTGGAAATGCTTCTCTGCAGCAGGGCCTGAAAGGGCTTTGTGATGTCCTGAATAAACTTGTTAAGAAGGCAGGCTCTATTGTAGGAATAAAGTTGGACAGTTTAACATCTGTAGCAGAGCGATGGGCATTAAGCAAACTCCTGTCAATCATGACAGACTGAGCAGATCGTTCCTCCCCCACACTATGTGACTCTTCAGTTCCACCCGGGAGGGGGGGTAAACGCTAACATTACTCAAAGTTATTGTCTGCTTTTACATGCATTTTTATTACTCTTTAATTTAATATTGTTTTTTGTATAAGTATACTGCTGCTGGATTATGTGAATTTCCCCTTCGGATTAATAAAGTATCTACTGTATCTATCTATCTAGCTATCTATCTATCTAGCTAGCTAGCTAGCTATCCCCAGAGCAATGGGCACAACCTTCAGATCCCGGAGATCAATAGTCATGACCTAGGGCAGACAAGGGTAAGTGAGGCAGACGAGTGAGACTTTAAGCTCAGAAGACTAGCAGTTTATTTGACAACAGAGAATTCAAGTGCAAAATGATGCATATTTAAATGAGTTCATCAACAAAATAAATCCCTTAAAGTTATCCCTTAAAATGAATCAATGTCTTTAAGCATTTAATAAATAAAGAATCTAAATAAAAATGTTAAAATCATAAAAGGCGAAGTAGTAAAACCTTTTGCTTTCTTTTGTTCTCTTTTTATGTCCTTGTCAGAATACCGGGAGTCCCCCTGACACAGCCAGCTTTCTCAGTTGGTCACCGCAGATCCGAACTGCCACCTCCGTCGTTATCAGCAGTTCATGGGGCTGCCACCTACAGTTTGTCAGTCACTGCAGCTCCCAGGGTGCTCTGCCCTTCCATGGAAGCCACTGCATCTTGCCTGACTTCCTCCTGCAAGTTCACCTGGTCTTTCTCTATGCCGAGAAGTGGAGACGACCAGGAAGCTCCCATCCTTGCACTCGCTGGCACTTCTCCATCAAGCGATTACTGCTTCTAGTTTCTTTAACAAAACCTTTCCTCAACCAAAACTTTTCTTGTTTCCTCTGTATGCTGACCCGCTCCCTTTTATTCAAAATGACCCGCAGCTGGTACCTGCTGATTAACGAGATACGCGAAAGTCATTTCATTAAGCTGGCACATGCTTCCAAATGTGCCCTGCATACCCCAGCATGAGCTATAAGTGGATTGCACTAAAATAATGAAATAAATCATTCAATTAAAATGAATTTGACTCACAACAGGTTTGTGAGGGTAAAACAAATGCCACAAAATATGGGGAAATCCTGGAGGAAAACGTGACACTGTCTGTAAGAAACTTACACTTTGGGAGAAGAGTTGTTTTCCAGCTAGACATATAGAAAAATGTATTCTTAAAACTGGTCATCTCTGTGTATTAGAAGAGTATTATAAGCACATGAGAAAAGTAGACACTTTATTTTACTGATCATTAAGATGTATGAGTTAGGATCGAAAAGGCTTATGCCTACAGTGGGTATAGAGAAGAATCCCCCCCTTTGAAATATTCCCATTATTTTTTGCTTTACAGCCTTAAATAAAAACACACAAGCCAATATTTTTCCAGCTTTACTTACTCAATGCAATCTATAACATCCAAGTGAAATATATCACAGCTACAGTTCAGAAGAATTTAAAAAAATAAAAAACAAGAAATCCTGAGATTAATTAATAAAGGATACCCTAAACTCAGTCAGACCATGGATACTGGCTTCCTTCCACCTGTGATCAATTGTAATCCTTGTGATTAGTGAAGCTGTTCCTGGAGCATTCATTCCCTTACTTGGTAGTGCAACTGACAGCAAACAACTGACTATGGGTGGCAAGCCACTTTTAAAAGATCTCAGGGATAGAGTTGTGGACAGACATAATGCATGAGATGGATACAAAAAAAATCACAAAGGCTTTATCAATCCCAAGGATTACAGTAAAGTCCATAATAAAGAAGTGGCAAGTGTTTGGTACTACTAGGGCCCTACCTGGATCTGGCCATCCCTCCAAACTGGATGGTAGAGCAAGGAGGAAACTGGTAAGAGAGGCTACCAAGTGGCCAATGGCCACTTTGAAGGACTTACAGGATTTTATGGCAAAGAGTGGTCATTAATGAGTGGTGTGCATGTGACAACAATTTCACAAGCACTCCACAATAGTGGCTTATTCGGGAGGGTCGCAAGGAAAAAGCCACTTCTCAAGAAAGGCCACATTAAAGCTCATTTGAGCTTTGCCAAAATGCACCTTCAAGATTCTGATGCCAAGTGGAAAAAGGTCTTATGGTCAGAGGAGACCAACATCAAACTCTTTGGCCTCAACACCAAATGGTACACCAATGCAGCTCACCTTCCACAACAAACCATACCTACAGTAAAGCATGGAGGTGGCAGCATCCTGTTTTGGGGGGCCTGGAGCTCTCATTAAGGTAGAAGGAAAAATGGATGGGGCAAACTAATGTCAAATTCTTGAGGAAAACCTGCTGCCCCTCTGCCAGAAAGTTGAAGATGGGCTGAGTGTTCACCTTTCAACATAACAACAACCCGAAGCACACAGTTAAATTGACCACACGGTGGCTGAGGGAGAGAGAAGTGAATGTCCTCATGTGGCCAGTCAGAGCCCAGACCTAAATCACACTGAAAATCTGTGGAAAGATTTGAAGATAGCAGACCACCAACGCTCACCATCCAATGTGACTGAACTTGAACAGTTAAGCTGTAAAGAAGAGTGGGGGGCAAATATTACGCAATCTAGGTGTGCAAAGCTGATAGAGAAGTTACAACAGACTCAAGGCTGTCATTAAAGCAAAAGGTGGTTCAACAAAATATTGACTGGGGGTGATCCTTCAGTAATCTCAGTAGGTCTTGTTTTTGCTTTTTTATAATTTTTCTGAACTGTAGCCGTGATATCTTTTACTTGGATGTTAGAGATTGCATTGAGTAAGTAAAGCTGGGAAGAAATATTTTTTGTGTGTGTTTTGGGAATATTTCGAAGGGGGAGATTCTTTTCTATAACCACTGTACATATTTTTTATTATTCTGTAATGAGCTAGAAAACAACAATAATTAATTATGCTAAAGGTTAGACATGCTGGAGAAAGATGGGCCCCTCGCTTTGAGAGAGAATGTGTACTCTTTTGGCTGTAAATAATGGTAGCAAGTGCCGAGCTAGTAGGCAGTAAGGGTATGCCTTGTCAAAAAAGAAATGATGGACAGAGAGCGGTTTTGACACCCCTTCAGTTAAGAAATATTAATAGAATTAATTAGAGGCATGATTAGAGCAATGAAATGATAGGAGTCAGATGAGGATGAATATTGGATTAAATGATAAGAATTGTAATTAATGTAAGGGATGTCTATGGCTCAGGGCTCAAGTCATCTGAATTGAGTCTGTATGTGCGCCGTACAATAAAAGCTTGATTCTTCTACCTGTCCTAAGACTCTGAATGTCTTCTTTAGGGCTAAGGGTGCCTGTGCTGCCAGCCCAAGTCTGCTTCAACAGACACCAACCCAAAGCATATAGCCAAATCTTAATGGAAATGACTTCAAAGCAGTAATGTGAATGTCATGGAGTGACCAAGTCAGAGTTCCAGATCTCAATCTAACTGAAAATGCTGGAAGAAATATATATTTGTTGTGTTAAGTTCCGCAATTCCACCCGAGTAGAACCACTGAGACAAATCAATCTGACGAAGTCAGAAGTTTACATACACTTTGTTAACTGGGCCTTTAAAGAGCTTGGAAGATCCCAGAAAATGATGTCAGGCTTTTAGGAGATTTGACAATGAGCTTCTGATAGTCAGTTAACCTAATAGCAGTGAACATGTGGGTGTAATGTTAAGGCCTGCCATCAAACTCACTGCCTCTCTACTTGACATAATGTGAAAATCAAAAGAAATCAGCAAAGACCTCAGAAAAAAATGGTTGACCTCCACAAATCTGGTTCATCCATTGCAAACAATTTCCAAACGGATGAAGGTTCCATGTTCATCTGTGCAAACAATAAATGCAAGTATAAACACCATGGGACAGCACAGCTGTCACCCCACTCAGGAAGGAGATGCATTCTGTCTCCTAAAGAAGAACGAACTTTGGTACAGAATGTGCAAATCAATCTCAGAACAACAGCAAAGGGCCTCGTGAAGATGCTGGAGGACACAGTAGACAAGTGTCTCTATCTGCTGTAAAACAAGTCCAGCAATGACAAAACTTGAATGGCATCTCGGCAAGGAAGAAACCACTGCTCCAAAGCCGCCATCAAAAAGCCAGACTGCAGTTTGCAGTGGCACATGGGGACAAAGATCTGATCTTCCGAAGAAATGTCCTCTGGTCTGATGAATCCAAGATCAAACTGTTTGGCCATAGTGACCACTGTTATGTTTGGAGGAATAAAGGGTGAGGCTTGCAAGCCAAAGAACACCATCCCAACTGTCAAGCATGGAGGTGGGAGCATCATGTTGTGGGGGCTACTGGAAGGACTGGTGCATTTCACAAACAGATGGCATCATAAGGAAGGACGATGATGGAGATAAACTGCAGCAGCAACTCAAGAGCTCAGCAAGGAAGTTGAAGCTCAGTCACAATTGGGTTTTCTAAATGGAGAAGGACCCCAAAATTGTGTCAAAATGGCTTAAGGACAACAAGGTCAATTTACTGGAGTGGCCATCACAAAGCCCTGACCTCAATCCGAATGAACATTTATGGTGTGTGAGTAAGGAGACCTACGAACCTGTCCCAGTTACACCAGTTCTATCTGGAGGAATGGTGCCAAAATTCCAGCAACTTATTGTGAGAAGCTCGTGGAAGGTGTCCCAAAATGTTCGGCTCAAATTAAACCATTTAAAGGCAATGCAACCAAATATGAACAAAGTGTATGGAAACTTGTGACCCACTGGAAATGTGATTTAGTCAATAAAAAGTGACATAATCTGTGAACATTACTGGAAAAAAAATGACTTCTACCTGGCACAAAGCAGATGTCTTCAAAGATATGCCAAATTTATATTTGTTAGTATAAAATCTGTGGAGTGCTTATAAAGTGAGTTCTAAAGAATTCACCCTCAGTTTATATAAGTTAGTTTATGTACACTTCTGACTTCAACTTATAATAATGATGTCTAAAGTTATTATTTGGTCGCATACCCCTTACATGCAATAACCTCCCCAAATCTGTGACCCATTGACATCACCAGACTTATAATAACTTGATTCTGCTTGATGTGCTAAGTCGTTATGGCATCCTCTTTCAGTTGGTGTTTGTTTTGGGGCTTTTCCAACTTTTGCTTCCTCTTTAATGCATTCTGAGTTGGCTTTAAATCAGGAGAAACTTGAGCCAGCTTCCCAAGTTCTACTTTTTTCTGTTCTGATGAATTCCTTGGTTAAGCAGGGTGGGTGTTTTAGGTCACCATCTTGCTGTGTTATGGACCTCCATCTAATAAGCTTGGAGGCAGTTGCTTATGTTTGCTTATGTTATGTTTACACTCTGGAATTCATCCCGCAAGTATATTATTCCCCAAGTTCAGATGATTTCTAAAGTGTTTATAGAAGCATCTTCTCAAATTCAAGCAAATGCTTCCAGACTCATTGGATCATCTTGTTAATGAGTGAGGGAAGGAGGGAGTGGGAGATTTACAGGCAAACTGCAGCGGCGATTGCAGTCATGCATTCTTTGTGCTGGTTGGTACTGGTGAAATACCTAAAGCTCTCGGTTTACTCGTCGATCTATGTCCTTGTCCTCATCTATGGTCACGAGGTTTGGGCATTGATCAAAAGAATTCAGTCATGGATACAAGTGGCATATGTATGAGCTTTCCTCACAGGATATCTGGGCTCAGCCTTAGATATAGAGTGAGGAGAGTAGATTTTTGGAAGATGCTCAAAGCTGAGCCAATGCTCCTTCACATCCAAAGAAGCCAGTTGAGGTTGGTTGGGACATCTGATTAAGATGCATCCCTGGGGTGGGGATGCATTTCAGACATGTTCAACTGGGGGACTCGGGACACGCTAGAGAGAATATTTCTCTCAGCTGGCCTGGGAATGTTTTGGTATCCCTTTGGAGGAGGTGGCGTGGAATAGAGACAACTGGGCATCTTTGATTAGATTGCTGCCTCTGCAACAAATACCCGGATAAGTATCAGAAAATGGATGGATGGGACCCCTTTATTTCTTTTACACTATCAATAAATAACAGTGAGCCACTTTCAGAAGCTTCCATGCACGAGCAATCCAGTACACGGCATTCTCCCGATGTGCTTCGGATCATTTGCTGTTCTTATCTTTATCCACAGTTTTCCTTTCCTATGTCACTCTGGTAAAGGTTAACCCATAAAATATTGCTGCAGAATGCTTCTGGCTTATCTTTGTACTTTGCAAATTTTAATCTGGCCTTTCTGTTATTTTCTAGTAGTGTAGCTTCTGTATTTCTTCTGACACCTTCACCTCTGCACCCCGTTGACTGATTTTTTAGTTTAAATGCTGTTTTGGGTTTCTGTTCACAGCTCTAACCATACCCCTGTCATCGGCTAGGACAACAAGCTTGTTGCAAATTTCATTTTTTGCAGCTTGTTTGCTCCTCCAGTGGTTTCATTCTTTTTCAGAATGTTCCATACTGTTGATTTTGGAGTGCCCAGATGTTCTTAATGGTCCTGACTGGCATTTGCTTAAATTTTATTTACAAAATGGCTTGCTTTTTTTTATCGTGGTCAATTCTCTAGGTTTCATCTTGTATAATTCCATTGTTATCAGCACCAGACCCAAATATATAAAATTTAATGGCCACAATCAACCTGACACACGCAGAGAGCTCTTTTATCTGGTGATATTAAAGAAAATAAGGGTGGGGGTCGACGTGTTTTCAATCCTATTTTTTTGTAAAAATTGATCTATTTGTATGGAATGATTACAATAAAATTAATAAAATAAAAAAAAAAGAAACACGGAACACCTGAGCATTTAGAATCACCTGCCTGTTATGTGTCCTAATACATCTGGGGAGCTAAACACAATAAATCATGTTTTCCAGTATTACTTGTATATAAAACTAGGGGGCTTTGCCCCCTGCTCGCTTTGCTGGCCCACCAACTCCCCCTGCCCAGGGCACGCTACACGCCAGCCACTTCGTGTCTCTGGCCCTCGCGTTATGGAGAGGGAGGCTGAACTCACACTAAGGAGATGCGGTTGCTCCTCCACAACCCCCTCTTAAATGGTGGTACAATGGGAAACAAATACATTTTTTTTTAACCTCCTCTAAGCTCGATCAGCTGGCTTGCTGCTGCTCGTGCCATGCTGTGTGGTCTGCATGTCGCGCACCACTTCGAACATTTAAAAGCCTTTACAGCAGCTGTCCTTTTGTCTCACTGCTTTGTCTCGCGGGACGTTAAAGTGTTTCCGAGAAAATCACGTCTTGGCCCAAGATTTTTTTTTTTTTTTAATAATAGAGAGATATTGCTCAGAAATTAAAGGTGGCATTCTGTACTTTAGTCTCATAGTTATCATTCCTTCTAGAATGCATACATTATAAATATGTAAAATATATATTGTGGTTACCGTATATACTCACATTTAAGTTCTCCCACCTATAAATCAGGGATTTATTTTACCATATAATTTCCAGTTTTTATAATGTTGGTCGTATAAGTCGAACGCTGAAAACTCACGCTATTTGTCCAAGAGATTACGATTTGCTAACGCCCACCTGAGAGAGTAACCACGGAGCACGCTGTCTTTTCTTTTCTATGTATTGTGCCAACATGATCACACGGTAACACCCAAACTATTACAAAACGACGTTTGCACTGTTGTGTGTTTTTTGTATCTCACACCCTCATACACCTTTGTCGTAAGAGCATCCCTTATCTACGATAGAGCGTTCAATCAGAAGAAAATACGAAGCTGGTTTTAAATTAGAAGTTGTTGAAGTGGCGAAAGAAATTGATAACTGCGCTGCTGAAACAAAATTTATTGTGTCTGAGAAACCGGTGCAAGATTGGAGGAAGCAAGAAGATGTAAAAAAAGTGTCATATTTTTGAACAAGTGTATAAATCGGGGTCTGATTTTATGATCGATTTTTTCGGGTTTCACGACCCGACTTATACACAAGTATATACGGTAAATAATGCACCTGCAGGTTTCAGGTACAAAGTATCAGGATTAAACTAAAATGAAGCTCTGAGAAAACGATGTTAAAGTAATGTGTTTTTAGCAGTTTTTTTAAAGTGCTCCACCATATTAGCCTGGTGAATTCCTATTGGCAGGCTATTCCAGATTTTAGGTGCATAACCGCAAGAGGCCGCCTCACCAGTTGTTTTAAGTTTAGCTCTTAGAATAATAAGCAGACCCTCATTTGAAGATCCAAGGTTATGATTTGGAGTGTAAGGTGAGAGGCATTCTGAAATATAAAATGGAGCAGATTATTGAAAGCTTTGTAAACCATAAGCAATATTTTAAACTCAATTCTAAATGGCACAGGTAGCCAGTGTAGTGACACTAAGACTGGTGTGATTTGCTCGAGATTTTCTTTTTCTAGTTAAGATTCTAGCAACTCCATTCTGCACTCGTTGCAATCGATTTATATCTATTTTAGGTGGTCCCGAGAGAAGTGCGTTACAGTAATCTAGCCGACTGAAAACAAAAGCGTGAACTAATTTCTCAGCGTCTTGCAATGTATTGTAAGAGGTCTAACTTTTGCTATATTTCTTAAGTGAAAAAATGCTGTCCTAGTAATCTGATTAATATGTGATTTTAAAATTCAGGTCAGAGTTAATAGTTACTCCTAAATTCTTTACCTCTGTCTTGACTTTTAATCCGAATGTATCGAGTTTATTTCTAATAACCTCATTATATCCATTTTTGCCAATCACTATAATGTCCAACTTTTCAATCCTCACGTAGTCTTCTTTCTGATTTGACAGCTTAGATATGTCTAATAAGTGTTTATACAGTGCCCTTCATGATATTTGGGACAAAGACACATGTTTCCTTGATTTCTCCATCCGTGCCGCACTTTAAAATTACAAATCAAACAATTCATACATTGTGATTTAAGTGCACATTGCAGACTAGGGATTTGCAGACATTTTGGTCACACACCACTTTTACTACACAGTCCTCCCATTTCAGGGCACTATAATGTTTAGACACACCAACGGCAGGTCTATTAAAGCCATCATAGTTATGACTTGTTCACTTATCCCTTACATGCAATGACTGCTTGAAGTGTGCCACTCATAGGCATCAGCAGGTGCTGAGGATCTTCTCTGGTGATGCTCTGTCAAGCCTCTCATGTGGCCATCTTCAGCTGCTGCTTGTTTCGGGGTACTTTGTTCCATTTAGTTTTCTCGTCAGCGTATGGAAGGCCTGCTAATTTTGATTTAAATCAGGAGACTGGCCTGTCCATTCCAGAAGTTTCCGTTGTTTAGACTTGACAAACTCCTGTGTTGTCTTAATGGTATGTTTAGATCATTATCTTATTGTAGGATGACGCGTGGCCCAATAAGTTTGGAGAAATTTACTGTAACTTTAGCAGATCTGATGTTTCTCTACACCTCATAATTCATTGTGTGAAGCTTGTCAACAGTTCCATCACCAATGAAGAGAAGTGTGCCAGGACCTGTGGTAGCCATACATGCCCAAGCCATAACTGCCACAGTACCGTGTTTAACAGATGATATGGTCTGCTTTGAATCTTGGGCAGTTCCTTCTCATCCCTACACTTTGTTCTTGGTATCACTCTGATACAGCAGGTTCATCTTTGACTTGTCTGTCCACGAGTCCTTTTCCCAGAATTCTGCAGGCTCTTTTAAACTCTTTTTCACAAACTGTAATCTGATCATTCTGTTTCTGTGGCTAAGTAGCAGTGCTCATCTTGCAGTGTGGCCTGTGTATTTCTGTTAATGACGTCTTCTGCTGATAGTCTTCTCTAACACACACACACACACACACACACACACACATATCAGCCCCCTGATCTTTCAGGCAGGGGTTTTTTTGCTTTTTCTTGACCATAGTGAGGATTCTTCTGTTATCAGCAGTGCAAGTCTTCCTAGACCTAGCAGCCCCTTTGTTTAATACTTCAGATCACCAGTGTGGTCTTTCTTCTTCATGATATTCCAGACAGTTGATTTCGGTCATCCTCAGGTTTTAGTGATGTCTCCAATGGTTTTATTCTTGTTTTTCAGCCTCATGATGGCTTCTCTGACTTTCATTGGCACAGCTCTTTTCCTCGTGTTAAGCAACAGCAACTACAGACTCCAAAGGGTAGCAGTGAAACCCATCCGAGGAATCACAAGCACCTGAGACGCCAAGGGATTACCATATAGAAAACGTTTTGTCATTTCAACGTGGTGTAACCAAAATGTATACAAATACCTTAATGCAATAGTCTGCATTGTGCGCTTTGATCAGGTCTGAATTGTTTGATTTGTGGTTTTAAACTGTGGAACAGAAGGGGAAATTGTGGAAGAAAATTATGAATACAGACACCCCCACTGGAATACCCCATTTAAGCAATAAAACACAGGCAGGAGAAAGCGTTAATCTTTATTCTTTATCTAAATCTCGCAGAGGCAAAAACTTATGTTAGTGTTTTTGCAAAGATTAAAGTGTCCTCTTGCTCTATTTATACAATTTATTGATTAGGTCACTACTCAAAAAGAAGTTCACTACATAATCAGAAAACGTTTAACATGATTGGTTACTCCTAGTTGCTAACGGAACATGACAAACGTCGATACCTTAAATAATTACAATCAACCGTGACAACTAGGTTGATTTATAGTCCTTAAGAGCACGTGACTATTCAGGAGGGTTAAAAGTACACCAGGAAGCACGTTTGTTGTGAGGTGAGAAATTGCATATAACTTGATAAATATTTTGTAAGTCTTAATTTGTAACTTAGACAAAGTAATGTCATATTAATGTTACATTATTGATAATAACATTATTGATAACGACAGGATTTGGTGGATGTGCCTAAAACCAGTTTGGCCAGTGTTTCTCTGCTAAAGTCGTTCAACCCCCCTGGAAAAGTCAGGCTGCCTAACTGCCAAGCTTTACCTTAACATATGGTTTTGGGGATGGCAGGTGTTAAGATGTTCTATTTCCCCATTTGTCTGAAGTATGGCTCTTTGGAACTGGCTTGTATCAGAAGCCTTTAAGTACCATGATGTCCTATTGGCTCTAGGGGTTGGACAGAGAATCTATAAATTTGCTTGCTTAACCTCACTCTCTCTCTTACTAACATCTGATGAAGAAGCATCTCACACCATTAACTGACAAGAACAACACAATGAAGAACACAGCTCGGCAGCCATATTGAAACAGGCATACGGCTTGTTCTGAAGAAAGCTGACCACAAATGAGGCCTTAACTAGAGACGTTTTTAAGTAACTAACAAATCTGTGTGCCGCCTGAAACTACACATCGCCATTTATCAGGTTGTACGGTTGCCAATATTCAAATGTACTTTGCAAATTGTTATTATTTATGACTATTATCAATAATCATTATTTTATGTGTAACTTAACTCCTGATTGTCTTTTACAACACCTAATTGCCTGAGGTTATAGATGTAGGAGGAAAGGTGGGGAGAAGTTATATACTATAATACCTTATAAACAGTGGTAAGTCTGTGGGATTTGAGGCATTCTGACAAAGGCTACATATTAATAATACAAAATGGGAAAGTAGAGTAACATATTACACTACCAAGACAAAACAATGTTTATTTTAATTCTCTGAATCATATGTTTGCCATCAACTTAGCACATAAACAAGAGAACAATGATTATACCAAAAATATATCGTTTTCTCTTGAGGGTTATTTAAAATAACAAAAAATGCATTTATCATAGTAATAAATAATAAAATAACAGGATCCGCTTTTATGCATAAGCTCAGATGGATATGAGACTCAGACAAATGCTAGGAGCACATTGGACCAGGATTCAAATTCAAACTCTTACAAAATGTGTCTCTGTGCTAAATATTATGGAGGGTATTATAGATGACATCTTTCATTCGTTTCAATACAATTAGTAAAATCCCATGATTTAGGAATATAAGTAACAAGCTGGTTAAGTTTGCAGATGATACCAGGATAGGTGGATTAGCAGATAATTCGGAATCTGTTATATCGTCACAGAAGGACTTGGATAGCAGACAGGCTTGGGCAGATTTGTAGCAAATGAAATTTAATGTCAGTAAATGTAAAGTATTACACATAGGAAGAGGAAATGTGAGGTTTGAATACACAATGGGCGGTCAGAAAATCGATAGTAAAGCTTATGAGAAGGATTTAGGAGGCATAGTGGACTCTAAGCTATCGACTTCCAGACAATGTTCAGAAGCCATTAAGAAGGATAACAGAATGTCAGGTCATATAGCGCCTTGATGTGCGGAGTACAAGTCACAGGAGGTTCTGCTGAACCTTTATAACACATTGGTGAGGCCTCATCTGGAGTCCCGTGTGCAGTTTCGGTCTCCAGGCTACAAAAAGGACATAACAGCACAAGAAAAGGTCCAGAGATTCCAGGCCTAGGAAAAAGACATTCCAGGGCTACAGGGGTTGAATTATGAGGAAAGATTAAAAGAGCTGTGTCTTTACAGTTTAAGCAAAAGAAGATTAAGAGGTGACATGATTGAAGTGTTTAAAATTATGAGGGGAATTAGTACATTGGATCGAGACTGCTATTTTAAAATGAGTTCATCAAGAACACGGGGACACAGTTGGAAACTTGTGAAGGGTAAATTTCGCACAGACATTAGAAAGTTTTTCTTTACACAAAGAATGATAGACACTTGGAATAAGCTACCAAGTAGTGTGGTACACAGTAAGACTTTAGGGACTTTCAAAACTCGACTCGATATTTTTTTGGATAGGACTGGTGAGCTTTGTTGGGCTGAATGGCCTGTTCTTGTCTAGAGTGTTCTAATGTTCTAGTTTCAGGGATTTTATTGTTCTTCAATGTATTATGCACATCTGACTTCATTTTTAAATCTATGAACTCAGATTTCTTTTTACTTCTGCATAAGGCTTCCCCCTTGTTTCTTCCTTTAAAAAATACTTGGGTGAAATATTTGTTCAGCTCATTTGCTATTCTTTTCGCAGCCAGAAAGCTTCAACTGGAGAGGAGGTTTGTCTGTTAGCGGGACAAAGAGTCCCAGCAATAATGTGGTGCCTTAATGTGAGGACAATGGATGTGCTTGAGTGGCCCAGTTATAGTCCTGAACTTAACCCCATCAGACATCTGTGGTGAGACATCAAATTTGCTGCCCACCACCACTCCCACCTAACCTCTCACAGGTGAGTTATTTTACAAGTAGGAATCTTAGTCTCTCGTGTAGAATTAATAGAGACTTGTGCAGTTGAAGAATTGAATAAAGCATGCACAGGAGAATGAATACTTATTTTCAGTTTTTAGAATTGAATTGTTTTTAACACTTTAAACCCCAGCAGGCCCAAAAACCAGCCTACCAGAAAGGAGTATATACCCGAAAAACCAGTTTACCAGCCTGCCAATCTACTTTTATTACCTCCCAGCCAGTGCTATATTATTGTCTACGTCTCATGCACCCACTGATGCCGCTTGGTTTTGCCGAACTGATAGCTTTTATTTTTATTTGTGGGTTTATAAGGCGAAACTGAGAACATTTTTTCGGTAAATTCAGAGTGGTTTTGATTGGTTTATTATGTCGAAACATAAAAATTAGTCAAGCAAAGTAAAAAAGCAGTAAGGTAGTACTGCAGCGGGTGGCAAGAAGTATCAAACTGAGCAGTTGGCTGCTCCAAAACCCAGTTGTAGTAAAACAGGTATCAGAGACAAAACACAGTCTAAAAGGCAGCGGTTTAAAGTTGATCAAGCCAAACAGTTGCTGTTAGAATCTGACCCGAGGAAATTTTAGCTAGAGACTAAGCTGCTGGTGATTTTGAAAGTGAAATCAATGATGTCACATCGCAAAGCTGACGCAAACGAAGCACGGCTGCAGAATGAAGCCAGAGCGTAGTAAAACTGTGTACTGGTGCAAATCGTGCAAAGTGATTCTGTACATTGGCTCTGGCAACAAAAATTTTTTTGAGGCATATCATTCAAAGGTTGAGTTGTGGTGATAGGTCATCAAAATATAGCTACATTGACAGTACTTGTGATTAAAAGAGTGAACCTTTATCTTACAGTGTACTGACACTCAGAATATGATGTTCTAACAGTGTAAAATGTCACTTTGTAGTAATGTTTTACTTTTCAAGTTCAAAATATCACGTTTCAAAATTCATTGAAAATTGTTGGGGAGCCCAGAGTTACGGATGGGAAAGGGTGGGGAGGGCAGGGTCTCAAAGGCTTAAAGGTTTGTAATTTTCTTTGTTTTTTGGGCAGCTCTGTGTAAAAGTGTGCTTGGTTGTTAATACAAATTCACAGACCAATTGATCAACATTCCAGGTTGTGAAAAATATGTCAATGAAAAAGGGTTAGGTTGGGGCTGAATACTTTTTCAGGACACTTTATCTTGTCACTACACTTGGTGGGTCCCAGGGTGCTCACAAGACTTCATAATGGACTCCTCCTGTATGCTTGTAACATGAAACTTTTATTTCTAACTCAAAACGGGTTGGAGGATCTGGAGAAATCTGAATTCATGCCAGCACCACAAACTTGGCAGTAGCTCTTCAGAACAGAGAGCATGGCTCTCTAACAGCCTCTGTGACAACTTCTTCTTTAGAACTGGATTTGAACACTTCCCGGCAGCTAGTTTCAAGTGCATCCCTACAGTGTCCCAAAAGTGAAACCTGGCAAGATGAGTGTAAGCAGAAAGGGAAAGCCAAAATATCACTAAGCGTCTCTTAAAGGATTTGTTTATCGTGTGGAGCTCAGTGATCCAGAAAGTCCCTGCACTCTTTGATACTTTCCTTACCGTAATAACGTTTGACACAGTTCATATTTTTGGAGCCCACAGCCCCATGTGTAGACTATGTAAATAGAAGTCACAGTTGCTTTAGCATGACCTGCTTTTATAGAAGAGTTTGGCTGACTGGTGAAGAGCTGTGTGGTGTTATAGGCAGCAATTAAATCAAATCAGTAGTCGGTTATTAGATTTCTGTGATCTGTACATTTAATATTCTTTGCACTCAAATACTGAAGGTTGTACAGAATCCTTATTGTCACATGTACAGAATGCGGTGAGATTCTTATTTACATGTGCTAGTCACTCTGTGATAAGTGAAGTAGGACCACCTTAACTTGCATTATTTCTGAAAAAGTCTCAAAACATATTTGTCATTGGTAGACCTGAAAAAATTAGGAAATTTCAACTATGCATACAATATTAGGGCGTTCTCTTGCTAGATATGGCATTACAAAAGCACTTTTGATAAATTTTAACTGGCGGTGGAAATGTCAGGCACCGTCCTTTACTTTTTTAAAGTAACAGGATTTGGATGTGAGGCAGTCTTCTCCTTTCAAGAATTCCAATTTTGAATCCCCTATATTAGCAATATATGGTGTCTCCCATAATGTTTATATACCGTCCGAGGTTCGATTTCTGTAAGGGGAAACAAAGGTGCATCCACCCATTGAGCCCCAATTAGAGTGAAACACGTTTTATTTACTATTTTGTACTATTTGGCAGATGCTGTATCATACTGTGCCATATATTGTATATATGCAGTCATATGAAAAAGTTTGGGGGACCCTCTTCATTCTTTGGATTTTTGTTTATCATTGGCTGAGTTTTAAATATAGCAACTTCCTTTTAATATATGACTTGCATTATGGAAACAGTAGTATTTCAGCAGTGACATTAAGTTTATTGGATTAAGAGAAAATATTCAATATGCATCATAACAAAATTAGACAGATGTATAAATGTGGGCACCCAACAGAGATATGACATCAATACTTAATTGAGCCTCCTTTTGCTCCTTTGAGCCTCCAGACGCTGTCCTCCTATAGCCTCTGATGAGTGTCTGGATTCTGGATGGAGGTATTTCTGACCATTCTTCATACAAAATCTCTCCAGTTCAGTTCAATGTGATGGCTGCTGAGTATGGACAGCCTTCTTCAAATCATCCCACTTTTTTTTTTTCAGCACTTTTTGCTCTGACCAAATAACTCAATTTTTGTCTCATCAGTCCAAAGCACTTTGTTCCAAAATGAATCTATCTATCTATCTATCTATCTATCTATCTATCTATCTATCTATCTATCTATCTATCTATCTATCTATATATATATATATATATATATATATATATATATATATATATATATATATATATATATATATATACAGTATATGGATGGTGCCAGTCATAAAATTGGAATATCATGACAAAGTTGATTTATTTCAGTAATTCTATTCAACAAGTGAAACTTGTATATTAGATTCATTCATTACACACAGACTGATGTATTTCAAATGTTTATTTCTTTTCATTTTCATGATTATAACTGACAACTAATGAAAGTCCCAAATTCAGTATCTCGGAACATCAACAAGTCATTTTCACTCAGACAATTGGCTCTCACTGGATTTTTTTTTTTCTCTTTTTTCGGCCCATTCTCTGTAAACTTTTGTAATGGTTGTATGTGAAAATCCTAGCAAATCAGCAGTTTCTGAAATACTCGGAGCAGTCTGTCTGACACCAACAACCATGCCACATTCAAATCACTTCAGTCACCTTTCTTCCCAATACTGATGCTTGGTTTGAACTTCAGCAAGCCGTCTTGACAATGTCTACAGTTGGAAATGCATTGAGTTGCTGCCATGTGATTGGCTGATTAGATATTTGTGTTAACAAGCAGTCGAATAGGTGTACCTAATAAAGTGGCTGGAGAGTGTATATCCACCTTAATTAAAGTACATGTGTCTGTGTGTCTGTCCACTTGCGGTTTCTCTGTTATATACCATTTTATATGGAATTTGTGAAAGCAGTGCTAATGTTTGTGATGTGCCATCTGTTGGAATGATAAATGCAATGCATTTTACTGCTGCATACTTCACAGAATACATTCCAATAGATGATGCTGAATATGATGAGGTCCACATTGATTACTTAGATTTCATCTCCATAATTTTATGCCATGCCCTTGCTCATTAGATAATGGCATGGATAAGCATGTGTTCTATAATATGCTTGGTGAGTGTATAAAATACAGAAGTAGGTTTCATTTTCCCAGGTTAATACAACTAGTAAGAGTGAGTAACTGAATCAGCAACATTGTGGTGTAAAGTCCACACACTAAGTAATTAATGACTGATTTGACTGGGGACAAGTGAGGGTGCAATGGTATCCTATTCAGTGCATGATGGTGAAGTCTTCAATGATTTCTATAGTTGTGAATAACAAATAAGTGTTAGTGGGGGTCACTTTTTCATTTTTGGTGCCACTCTTCTGTGGTTTAAAGTTGATTTCCTGCAGTTGGCAGCTCATCTGGACCCCGTGTACGTAGAAATTGCAGGTGATTATCTGCTTGGGGCAGACGCCCAGTTTTTTTTTTTTTACACGGACCATTCCTTTATAACAATTGCTAAAGATGAAGAAACCGCCTGCAAGGGGATAATAATTATGATATTCTGATCATTATAAAGCCAAGTGACGCACTATAAACAAGTGAGAAAAAAGTGTTTCATTATTTGCAAACTTAATTCAAAAAGCAAAGCCGCGATCCATCTGACAGGAAATGGTTTGCACAGCTGATTTGCCAAAATTCAGCGCATATCTTTTTCAAGTTGAAGAACAACAAGAGGGCGGAATAATGCCCTGAGCAGGCGGGTATTGGGCGTCGAGGTTGCAATGAGTCCCTCTCTTCTGATGACGAAAATGAAATCAACGGCAGAGCTCCCCGAATCTGACACTGGCGGCCAAAGAGCTCAGCGCTACCTGCTCTCCGCGGTCGCCGTGACGGGGGTAGCCGCGCTGATGTGTGCCTCGCTGTTCGCTCTCTCGCTCTATCACTTGATGGCACTTAAAGCAGAAGTAGCCAGCTTGAAAATGGACTTGTTAAAGAAACGAGAGTGGGCCGCTAACGAACCGCTTGGTGCCAACCGTCAGGTGAGTACTAACGCGACGTGCTTTTAATTCGGAGATGGGGGTTGGGGTTGGGGCTGGCAAAGCACATGCTGAGACGGCGAAGAGCGGCATAATGCAGCTGCGCGTTTCCGGCAGTGGCACGCGCGCTCCCGACTGTCAGTAGTATTGAGAACGAGCGAATTTCGAGTCGAGAGAGTGTAGGCGGTCCCTTGAAGTGCCGTACTGAAGTGTTTGATTCAATGTTTCATGCGCATGTTGAGGTTCTGGTGTAGCTTTAAAACACAATGGTGAGGCTTCGTCTGGAGTCCTGTGTGCAGTTTTGATCTCCAGACTACAAAAAGGACATCGCAGTGCTCGAAAACATCCAAAGAAAAGAGCGACTAAGCTGATTTCAGGACTACAATAGGGTGGGTTATGAGGAAAGATTAAAAGAGCTGAGCCTTTACAGTTTAAGGAAAAGAAGATTAAAAAGAGACATGATTGGAGAGTTTCAAATTATGAAGAGAATTTAGTCCTGTGGATTGAGACAGTGACTTTAAAATGAGTTCCTCAAGAACACGGGGACACAGGTGGAAAGTTGTTAACGTTAAATTTCACATAAACATTAGGAAGGTTTTCTTCACACAGAGAACCACAGACGTGGAATAAGTGACCAAGTAGAATGATAAACAGTTGGACTTTAAGGACCATCAAAACTCGACACTAGTCATTTTGGTGGAGTTTGGTGGAAGGAGTGCCGAGCTTTGCTGGCCCGAATGGTCCCTGCTTATCTAAAGTTATCCTAATCTTCTAAAGACAGTACTTATTATAGAGTGACAGTTCGATGTACAGAATAATAGAAATGTATTATGTAAAGTGAGAATGTATGCAGTTTTATTAACCAAATAGAGTGGGTTTTTTTTTTTTGATTAATGAAATTGGAGCAATAGAGACCCCCTGGGACCAGCACTGGCAAGCAAGATTTAAACGATAAAATATTCTATCTATCTATCTATCTATCTATCTATCTATCTATCTATCTATCTATGATTAGAGATTTGTGTTAATAAGCAGTTGAACAGGTGTACCTAATCACATGCACTTCAGAAGAGGTCATCTACCTGAAGCTAAGAATGACTGGGAGGCCCTCCAGAAAAACTTGGGTTGTTGCTGGAAGAGGTGTTGGTGATGCCAGCAGGGGTTGCTTACCCCATGGTCTGAATGTGGTTCCCAATGCCCCAGTGCAGTAAGAGGGACACTGTGCTGTAAAAATGGCACCATCCTTTTGATGAAACGTAAAACTGAGGTACTTACACTCCTGTAGTCATAAATGATCCCTGGGCATCCCTCGTAAAGAGAAAGGTGTATCTTGGTGTCCAGGCTAAATTGCCCTCCTTGGCCTAGTCATTCTGACTTCCCTAATTATCCCCTAATTGGCTATCTCTCTCACCTCTTCACTACTTAGTAGCTAATGTATAGTGGGTGCAATGACATAAAAATGGTGGACAGTACACATTAGTGGTGGTTGAAGTGGCTCCCTATTCACTATGTGAAGCACTTTGAGTAGCGAGAATATCTATCTATCTATCTATCTATCTATCTATCTATCTATCTATCTATCTATCTATCTATCTATGGATTGATCGTTCTTTGCTCCAACAGCAGTACGAACATAAGGCACATTACAAAAGAATGAAAAAGAAAATATATGTAATAATCAACATTCTAGAAGAGTAAATTAACTATTTTTAAAGTTGAAATATTTTTCATTTTCTGATGACTTCAGTAAAGAGCTGGATATCACATTTTATTTATCAAACTAGCCATGCTACCTGCCGAAGACCGCTGATAGTATAATTATATAAGATTTGCTACCTCTTGCTGTAGGTGGACCTTCAGTACGTTTCCTGTTTATTTCCATGTGTCTCTTCCCTGGTTCTCCATCTCTTGACCGCGTTCCTGTAATTCCTGCTTCCCAGACTCTCGTTGTTTTCGAGGCACCTTTCTCTCCTCCTGTCAGGTTTTATACTTTCTGTCTGGTGATTCTCAGTGTGCCTCTAATGCTCTTTCTCCTCCTCACATGTTTCACTCACGCTTCCTCTTTCTTGCACGTCAACTGACCAATCACACTAAAGCTAAACTGACCAATCATATTGCTGTAAGGGACAGGAGACACACACACACACGCACACATAAACCTTAGTGTTTTATTATATGTTAAATATTTTTGTAACAGTCGCATTCACAAATAACAGTGATTATAGAATTGTGTTGCATGTGTTAGTGAGATACATGAGATACAGTACATGTTTTTAGGAGCACTTTATAATATATTGGAGCCCAGATAGGCCTGTGTGGGGTTTAAACAGCTTTCGTGGACAAAAGAGTCCAATTCAAGTAATGAATAAATGGAAACGATTGATCTGTTATCTTTTGTTATTAATTTCAGAGTGTCTTTTGTTAGTTGCATTTCAGGTTTCAAAGAAGTACCCAATAATGGTTTAGAATCTCTGCTGAAGTCTCAAGCTAAATTGTTAGCTGCATCTGACCTTCATTGATAGTGAATCTTTGTGGTGCTGTGCCAATACATTATAGAATCAGAGAAGTATGAAATCATTTTATTGCAGTTGTGATGTTCTTTTTAATGGAAATCCTGTGTTCAGGTTTATTCGCTGTATGTATGGGATAGGAAGCCTTTTTCATTCATTTATTTCTATAAATACTGTGAGATAATCAGCCCGGACACAAACAAACGGACACTGGCAGTTCTTAAAACACACACGTTTAATAAACAAAGGTCCCAAAACCCAAGTCCTGCACACACACCATGCTTCCAGCGCCACAACACCCTTCCACAGGCCTTTCAATGTCCGTGGGCCGCCTCTCTTCCATCTGCTGGAGCTTCGCCCAACTCCAGTTCCCCGACTGTAGGAAGGCAGCCCCTCTTTTATATTCACCAGGATGTGCTCCAGGTGCTTGTTGATGATCTTCCAGCGGCACTTCATGGTGTGGCAGAAGTGCCGCACAAGCACCCGGAAGCACTCCGGGCGTCCCTAGAAGGTTCTTCCTCCACCTGCCCAGGTGTGGCAGAAGTGCAGATTTCCCAGGCTCCACGATGCTCGGGGCGCCCCCTGGTGGTGGCCAAAGGCCCCATTGGGTTTGAGCCTCCTGGCTCCATCCCCGTGGTCCCCTCATTATCCAAGGCGGTTGCCCCCTCGTGGCCCGGATGACTTATAAAGTGCCTCCCAGTCCTTCCATGCGTCCCAGCTGGGTCTGGCCCCCAGCCTCCTGCCACAATTCTCAGTTTGCTTGTAGCTTTTTTAACTTTTAAGGTCACAGCCATCATGTCATTTCTGTTAACAACTCAACAGTTTTTTATTAATGTTGCTTTCATATGTTACGTGCTTTGTGTACAATGCTTTGGTGATGCTCCCTGTGTTTTGTGGATGGCCCCGACAAGAGGGGGACCACCTGACGATCCTATAAATCTAGAGGGTCTCCTTTAGGGCCTGGTAGTTCGTTATGAATGCACTCTTGGAGTTTGGTGAGTTCTTGCACTTTGGAACTTTTTGTGATTTTCTTTTTCTTTGCTTGGGAGTTCTTGGATATGTTGACCTTTTCGCTCTGCTTTTGAACATTTTTTGAATTTCTGTTTTTCAGACTTGTTTGCCTAGGATTGCTTTTCTTGTCCTAGGCAATTTCATGTTGCCTTTGTGCTCCAGTATTGCTATTGGAATACTGTTTTGTGAAGAATAAATCTTAATATTTTATTAAGATTCTACAAGGCCATTTTTGTGTTTAGCTGGGAATTTTTTGAAGGTGTCCAGCAAATGACAATACACACACACACACACACACACACACATTCACATTCCCATTGAGCCTTATTATAAGTGTTTTTTGGAACTTTTGGGACTTACGTATTTGGAAATCTTAAGTTTTGCAACACCAGCAAAAGCACTTATGATGGGCACACAAGCATCAGAACTGGATCTTGGAACAATGGAAGAGGGTTACCTGGTTATATTATTCCCATTTTCTGTTGCATCATGGTTGAGTGCATAAGAGTCGCATGGCACCTGGATGCACTGTGTAAAGAAGATAAGCAAGTGGAGGGAGTGTGTTCAGACAATGTCCTACTGGGAAACCCAGGGTCTTACCAATCATGTGGATGTTAATGTGGTGTGTACCACCTACCTGCATCGTTGCAAACCAGGTACATTACTAAATAATAATAATACATTTTATTTATTTGTCGGTGCCTTTCTAAACACTCAAGGACAACAAACAATAGATAAAACACACATTTAAACAAAACTATCCATCCATCCATTACCTATTTATATCCTAACGACAGGGTCACGAGGGTCTGCTGGAGCCAATCCCAGCCAACACAGGGCACAAGGCAGGAAACAAACCCCGGGTAGGGTGCCAGCCCACTGCAGGGCACACACACACCCACACACCAAGCACACACTAGGGACAATGTAGGATCACCAATGCACCTAACCTGCATGTCTTTGGACTGTAGAAGGGAACCGGAGACATGGGAAGAACATGCAAACTCCACGCAGGGTGGACCTGGGAAGCGAACCCAAGTCTCCTTACTGTGAGGCACCTAGCGCTACCCACTGTGCCGCCATGCCACCTAAACAAAACTAAACATGCAAAAATTAAAATCAGACAAGGCAGTTATAATCAAAGAGAAAAAGCAGTCTTAAACAGATGAGTTTTAAGTTTAGATTTG